>NC_056739.1:799075731-799228231 GCF_019279795.1 Protopterus annectens | reverse complement strand
AGTCAACACCTCCTGCCCTGATTACAGCCTGCTAGCATCATATAAGGCAGGCCTCAGAGAATATGACCACCAATGCTGCTTGTAAATCCTTTGTGGATCATGACTAGCTCAAACTCACCTTTTGCAATTTGTGAATGGTCACTTATTTACTTTTGCATTTAACTATTTCCTCAGTGAATAGCTGAAACCACCAAAACAGAAACTGCCCCTTGATACAAACTCTGCTCTGATGGCTATCAGAATTGTTCTACCCTGGCATAAAAAAAAAATTATGCATGATGTTTCTTTAATTTATGCTACCTGGGTTACAGCCTGTGAAAGTGTCATTCTTCAATTCCCACTCATAACTTTGTGGTAATTCAATTTGTTAGAATTATGAAATATTTATGCTACTTCATATTCTAGCATGTCCAAAGGTCAGTTGTCAATCTCCTCTCCAGTCCAGCTGGTGAATCTGGGAATCTTGAGGCAATGTTATAACTGCCTCATGTACACAGACAACCCTCTCCTCCTCCCACATAACACAAATACTTGCGAGAGATGCAGCTATTTAGTCAAACTGGAGGCTGAGCTCTCTCAACTCAGGACTGGCAAGACCAGACAGGAGGAGAAGGCAACTACACACACCACAAAACCAGCCTCACATAATGCTACCACACCACTGAATCAAACACATAAACACACAAAGACATACTCGGAGGCTCTGAGTAAAAATTTACCTAAACAGCAGAGGCCTCCAAAGCAGACACCCAAACAACTGCTACCTCAAGACACCTCACAAGCAACACATAAACCACAAAATCAGTGTGCAAAGCAGTCACAGCCCTTAAGGCCAAATACAACACCAAACATACTTGTCATAGGTGACTCCATAGTCAGACACACTGACGTCCCACTCACCAGGCTGAACAAGGAGAGGGTCACAGTAAGCTGCCTATCGGGCGCTAGAATCCGCCACATAACACAAGCACTCGGGTCACTCCACGGCAAGTACAAATATGACACAGTCATTGTCCATGCTGGTGTGAACGACCTGAGACGTACCTCCCTGGACTACATGAAAAGAGATATAGAGGAGCTCTCTGATTATGTAGCCCAGGCAGGCATGACCCTGACCCTGAGCAGTATCCTTCCTTCACCAAGAATGATGCCACAATATAGAGACAAGATGATCAGCTTTAACAATTGGCTTAATGGCTGGTGTCATTCAAAGGGGATCCAGTGTCTGTCTGCCTGGGATGACATGCTTGACAAGCCACGCTGCTACACAAGGGACGGCTTGCACCTGTCACCCCTGGGATTCCGGATATTGGCTAAGGCTCTTGCCACCCCCATAGTGCCTTTTTTAGGCAAGGCTCAAATTCTAAACCTACCACCCTAGAAAACAAAAATGGGAAGAAACTGAGGGTAATGCTGCACAATGCCAGAAGTCTAAATCTCAAAATGCACACACTCGAGACCCTTCTCAGTATGGAGAAAGTACAGTTTTGTACCTACCATAAATGTAGATGTCCGATAGATATGCAACTGCAGTCATAACATATGGGTTGTACTGCCTCAGGCAGCCCTCGGTCGGCCGGATTCCAAAGTCTGGGTCCGACGTCGGCTGATGTCGCATTTCTCTCCGACGTCAGAGCGGCTGGAGTACATAAGCATCAGCCGACGCCATCTTCTTCAGTATTTCTTGCCCCAGATGCCATGTGCCCTCCAAGGAAGGCTGTAATTAAATTGGAAGACAAAAATAGGTTTCCAGACAATAAATAAGCAATAAACAGATACACCAGAACAGATATCCCCAGCTAAGGATAACAGGGAGAGGAGTGGACCCAAGGCATAGAGGGGAAGGAGGGAGGGAAAACCTGACTGCAGTTGCATATCTATCGGACATCTACATTTATGGTAGGTACAAAAAGTACAGTTTTGTACCTACCATAAATGTAGATGTTCGAGGATCCACATTGCTGCAGTCCTAACTATTGGGTAGTCCGCTGTCCAGTCGGCCCGAATACCAAAGTATATGGCTGACGTCGGTCAGGGCGCATTAGACTGACATCAGTACGTCAGGGTACTAATGCGCATGACCGACGTCATATCCTCAGTCTTTTCTTGCCCCAGATGTCAGAAGACCCTGAAAAGATAAGGCCAAAACCAAAAACTCCAAAAGTACAGTTTTGTACCTACCATAAATGTAGATGTTCGAGGATCCACATTGCTGCAGTCCTAACTATTGGGGTAGTCCGCTGTCCAGTCGGCCCGAATACCAAAGTATATGGCTGACGTCGGTCACGGCGCATTAGACTGACGTCAGTACGTCAGGGTACTAATGCGCATGACCGACGTCATATCCTCAGTCTTTTCTTGCCCCAGATGTCAGAAGACCCTAAAAAGACAAGGCCAAAACCAAAAACACCAAACATACCTGCACCAAAATATATACAATATATACAAAGGTACCAGAATATAATCTCACCTACAGAACCACCCCTAAACACAGAGGGGCAGGAGGGAGGTAAATTGGACTGCAGCAATGTGGATCCTCGAACATCTACATTTATGGTAGGTACAAAACTGTACTATGTTCTTCATTCCACATTGCTGCAGTCCTAACTATTGGGTAGAATCCCAAAGCAGAGGTAAGGGAGGCTGGCAAATCATAAGGAAGCAGGAGCTGATAACATGCCTTGCAAAATAGCTGTGGCAAAACCAGCCCTAGACTTAGAGTAGAGAGGAAGGTGGTAATGCTTAGAGAAAGTATGCACTGAACTCCAAGTAGCTGCCTCCAAAATATCCTTAGTTGCCACCCCTTAGAAATGCTGTTGAAGTGGCAGTAGCCCTAGTGGAATGAGGCCTAATCCCAGCTGGAATCTCCTTGCCATGATGGGAATAACAAAATGCAATGCAAAACCCAATCCACCTAGAAATAGTTTGTTTTGACACAGGCTTGCCCTGCGAACTCAAAGCAAAAGAAACAAACAACTGCTGAGACTGCCTAAAATCCTTAGTCCTGCTTAAATAATTTAGCAATTGCCTGTGTACATCTAAAGTGTGCAAAATCCTTTCCCCTTTATTTTGGGGATCTGCATAAAAAGTAGGCAAATGAATAGTTTGGTTTAAAGCCACACTAGAAACCACCTTAGGCATAAAGGAAGGATTAGTGCGTAATGATACCCTATCCTTATGAAAAATCAAAAAGGCTCAACCGCCATAAGGGCCTGCAACTCAGAAACCCTTCTAGCAGAAGTAATGGCCAACAAAAAGCAGTCTTCCATGACAAGTATTTCAGTTCAGCAGTAGCCGAGCTCAAAAGGTTGTAGAGTAAGTTTCTCCAACACAAAATTGAGGTCCCAAGCAGGAGTAGGAGCTCATTGGGGGTCTTATATTCTTTGCCCCTCTAAGAAATTGCTTGAACAAAGGATGTGAAAACAATGGTGGGTCACAATCATAGTGAGCTGAAATTGCTGCAGCATGAATCTTAATAGAAGAGAAAGACAAACCTTTGTCCAATAACTCAGTAAGATATTGAAGAGCCACACTCAAATTAGGCTCAGAAATCTCCAAATTCTTTGCTGCAGTCCAAAATAAAAATCTCTTCCATTTTTCTGCGTACACTTTCATTGTACTAGGTCTTCTGGCTTCCATAATCACATTTAAAACTTGTTGAGGAAGCTGAGACCTGCTGTCTTTCAAAACAGAATATGCCAGGCTGTTAGATGAAGAGAGTGAAGCTTGACATTGAGCAGACGACCGTCCCTCTGAGACAACAGGTGTGGAATCAAGGGTAAAGGCCATGGAGGCTTCCTTACCAGACTCCTCAGTAATGGGTACCAGTGCTGCCGAGGCCAATCTGGAGCTATTAAAATCATCCTTGGCTTGTCTTGTCTGATCTTTAGAAGCACCTTTGGGAGAAGAGGCAGAGGTGGAAAAGTATACACATGAAGATTTGTCCAACTGAAAGAAAGAGCATCCACTTTCCAAGCTGTGTGATGAAATCCCTTCGTGCAAAACTTTGGCAGCTGGTGGTTTAGTGGAGAAGCGAACAGATCTATGTCTGGAGTTCCCCATGACACTGTCAATTTTTGAAATACATGAAGATCCAGTTTACCACTCGTGGGGATCCATGATTTGTCTGCTTAACACATCTGCTAAGGAGTTCTGTGCTCCCGGCAGAAACCTTGCCTGAAGAGTTAGTTGCAAACTGAGCGCAGTCTCCCATAAAATCATTGCTTGTCTGCACAATGGGTAAGAATGTGTTCCCCTTGTTTGTTGATGTACCACATGACAGTTGTGTTGTCTGTTAGAATCAACACCTGCCCTGGAAGAAGTAACTCCTTGAAAGCCATTAATGCAAACTGGACTGCTAACATCTCTTTCATGTTGATATGAAGATGCTGTAGTCTGGCAGGCCACTTGTCTTGTATCCACTTTCCATTTAGATGAGCTCCCCAAGCAATATCTGAGGCATCTGTCGTTAGAATCTGACTTGCCTCTGGTCGGGTCACAGAGAGTCCCTTGTTTAGGTGACATTCCTGAGCCCACCACAAAAATTCCTTTTGAATGCAAGGTATTATTTGAATGACAGTGTCCAAATCCTGGCAGTGCTGTGTCCACAGATTTTTGAGATACCATTGTAGCTTCCTCATATGCAGTTTGGCATTGGGAAGCACCAGAATACAAGATGCCATGAACCCTAAGGCTTGAAGGACTGTCCTTGCAGTCAGCCCGGACTGAAGAGATAGTTGATGGAAGTAACTGGAAAGATTCCTTTGTTTGTCCGGGGTTAAAAAGGCCATCTGGGCTGCTGTATTCAGTCTCACACCCAGAAAGCACATGTCTTGAGAGGGTACTAGACTGGACTTTATTTCGTTCACAGAATACCCTAGGCATCTTAGCACTGTTATGACATATTCCAAATGCTGTAGAAGGTCTTCCTTTTCTTGAGCCAGAATCAGGCAGTCGTCCAAGTAAGGATAGATTTGAATTCCTTTTAGCCTGAAGTAAGCTATCACTGGAGCCAGAACCTTTGTGAATACTCTGGGCGGAGTAGATAAGCCAAAGGGCAATGCAGAGAACTGATAATGAGAATTTCCAGCGCGAAAACGCAGATACTTCCTGCAACTTAGTCTTATTGGCACATGAAGGTAAGCTTCCTTGAGATCTAAAGTTACCATCCAGTGATCTTTGCCCAGCAGAGGTAAAAGTTGTTGTAACGTCAACATTTTGAACTTGGGAATGTCCAGATAAGTGTTGAGGATAGATAAATCCAAAATTGGTCTCCACGTGTTCCCCTTTTTGGTACTAGGAACAGGCGAGAATAAAATCCTAGGCCCCTTTCTGGCACAGGAACTGACTGAATAGCCCCTATTTGGAGCAACAGAGAAATTTGCTTGTGAGCCTCTGTTCTTTGTAGAGGAGGAATGTCTGGCATGCCTTTGAAAGAGGCAAGGTATGGAAATAAAACCTGTAACCGTGGTGAATGATATCCAGAACCCATCTGTCTTGGGTAATTAAATCCCAATTTTCTTTGAAAAGAGACAGCCTTCCTCCCAAAGGTGCTGCCAGGCGAGAATGTACTGGCAGCTGAAAAGGCAGGTCATTGGGTCTGCTTACGAAAGGACTGACCCCTGCCCTCACCAGAAGTCTGAGCAGGTGAACTCCCTGTCCTAGGCCTAAAAGAACCTTGAGCTCTGCTTCTACCATGTCTAGACCTACCCCTAGACTGGGAATCATAAGCAGGATAAGTCCACCCCTTAGTAGGCCAATTTCTACTAAACTTCGGAGGCTGCACCTGCAAAAAATCCTTAACAGTTTGCATAGACTTAGCCTTGTCCTCCATTTTCTTTAAAACTGCTTCCACAGGCGAACCAAACAACACATCAGACTGTAAAGGAGCATCCAAAATCCTTGTCTTAACATGCTCAGCTAAGTTCTGATCCCTCAACCAGGCGTGCCTACGAAGAACAGAACCAGTGGCAGCCACCCTCGAGGAGGCCTGCACAGCATCAAAACCACACTGCAAGGAATGCTTACCCACCTGTTCAGAAACATGAACTAAATCCTGCAATTCTTTACACTCAATACCTTCAGCCAGAGCATCCACCTTAGACTTCAATTGTGAAAGGAGATAATTCTGATATTTTAACATATGAAACTGACAATTCAACACCCTCATGGCTAAAGTGGAAGAAGTATACACTTTCTTTCCCCATCTATCCAAAGCCCTTGCCTCTTTATCAGGAGGAACAGGATTTTTAACCACAGAAGCCTTCACACCTTTAGGCCCCTGAGAGACAGTTTCTGGGTCTGCCCTAGGACTCTTAAAAAGATACTTATGGGCTTCAGGCACCCTATAGTACCTATCCGGTTTAACTGGGGCAGGAGGCAAAGAGTCAGGATTCAGGGAAGCCTCTGCAAAAACATCTTCTACCACATTCAGAACAGGAGGTATAGCTAAAGGCCTATGCTGGGGTAAAACAAGAATTCTCTAAGCCTCTTCCTGGAATCAGAGAAATCTTGACCTTCCCATTTAAAATGCTCCCTCATGGAATGCAGAGTCTCTGAAAATGAAAAATCCTCAGGAGGCGAAGCTGAAGGAGTAGAATCATCCACATCAGAATCAGAATAAGGAGGAAACTCCTGCAAGTCTTCAGCCGAAGACTCAGAAGCCTCCGAACATTGCTCAAAACTCTCAAACTCAGGTTCCACCCTAGGCCTCTTATCAGGAGGGGGCATAGAACCTCTAATCATTGTAATCAAATCCTCTGCCATTTTAGCATATGCTTCTTAGGCAAAGACCCTGAAACACTGGAGAAACCCCACTGAAGCTAAAGCAGGCCTGCCTCTTAAAGAAGCCTTAGAAACAGAAGGCGAGGCCCTAACCACCTTAGGAAGAGAGGGAAGAACAGCCACCTGAGAAGCCCCTTCAGGCTGGCCTACTTCCTAAGATACATCCTGTAACAGTAAAGTTTCTCCCTGAGACTCCAAAGAAACTCCTGGCAGAACCTCCGGCTCCACTGAGCCTTCTAAAGAACCGGCGTCCGGGACTGTCGGTTCTTCCACTCCAGGCTTTCCTGCTATGTCCTTGCGCTTTGTGGCTGAAGCGGGCGTCGGAGCATCCGACGGCATTTTATAATTACAACGCTTCCCAAACACTAACCTGGCACAGTCTAACCTTCTCTTAATAGTGCGTTTGTTAAACCTAGCACAAGAGCGGCATCCAACAACGTCGTGCTCAGGCCCTAAACAAGGTATACACAAAGTATGGTAATCCCTATGAGGTATCTGTTTCCCACAAGAAATACAGTTATTCACTTTTCTGACATCCGGTTAAATACTGAGGCAAGAAAAACCAAAATATTCCCCAGCGGGTACTTAGCCAACTTTGATTCGGTCTGAAACTCTGACTTCAGAAACTTTCAGAACGCCAACCTGCACTCGCAAAAACTGCTTCTGCATCGGACCATGCGGCAAAAAAGACAGAGGATATGACGTCGGTCATGCGCATTAGTACCCTGACGTACTGGCGTCAGTCTAATGCGCCGTGACGGCGTCAATCCAGCCATTTGGTATTCGGGCCGACTGGACAGCGGACTACCCCAATAGTTAGGACTGCAGCAATGTGGAATGAAGAACATCATACCTGCACCAAAAATATGTACAATATATACAAAATTACCAGAATATAACCTCACCTACACAACCACCCCTAAACACAGAGGGGAAGGAGGGAGGGTAAAATGGACTGCAGCAATGTGGATCCTCGAACATCTACATTTATGGTAGGTACAAAACTGTACTATGTTCTTCATTCCACATTGCTGCAGTCCTAACTATTGGGTAGAATCCCAAAGCAGAGGTAAGGGAGGCTGGCAAATCATAAGGAAGCAGGAACTGACAACATGCCTTGCAAAATAGCTGTGGCAAAACCAGCCCTAGACTTAGAGTAGAGAGGAAGGTGATAATGCTTAGAGAAAGTATGCACTGAACTCCAAGTAGCTGCCTCCAAAATATCCTTAGTTGCCACCCCTTAGAAATGCTGTTGAAGTGGCAGTAGCCCTAGTGGAATGAGGCCTAATCCCAGCTGGAATCTCCTTGCCATGATGGGAATAACAAAATGCAATGCAAAACCCAATCCACCTAGAAATAGTTTGTTTTGACACAGGCTTGCCCTCTGAACCCAAAGCAAAAGAAACAAACAACTGCTGAGACTGCCTAAAATCCTTAGTCCTGCTCAAATAATAGCAACTGCCTGTGTACATCTAAAGTGTGCAAAATCTTTTCCCCTTTATTTTGAGGATCTGCATAAAAGTAGGCAAATGAATAGTTTGGTTTAAAGCCACACTAGAAACCACCTTAGGCATAAAGGAAGGATTAGTACGTAAAGATACCCTATCCTTATGAAAAATCAAAAAAGGCTCTACCGCCATAAGGGCCTGCAACTCAGAAACCCTTCTTGCAGATGTAATGGCCAACAAAAAAGCAGTCTTCCATGACAAGTATTTCAATTCAGCAGTAGCCGCAGGCTCAAAAGGTTGTAGAGTAAGTTTCTCCAACACAAAATTGAGATCCCAAGCAGGAGTAGGAGCTCTACGTGGGGGTCTTATATTCTTTGCCCCTCTAAGAAATTGCTTGAACAAAGGATGCGAAAACAATGGTGGGTCACAATCATAGTGAGCTGAAATTGCTGCAGCATGAATCTTAATGGAAGAGAAAGACAAACCTTTGTCCAATAACTCAGTAAGATATTGAAGAGCCACACTCAAATTAGGCTCAGAAATCTCCAAATTGTTTGCTGCACTCCAAAATAAAAATCTCTTCCATTTCTCTGCATACACTTTCCTTGTACTAGGTCTTCTGGCTTCCATAATCACATTTAAAACTTGTTGAGGAAGTTGAGACCTGCTGTCTTTCAAAACAGAACATGCCAGGCTGTTAGATGAAGAGAGTGAAGCTTGACATTGAGCAGGTGACCGTCCCTCTGAGACAACAGGTGTGGAATCAAGGGTAAAGGCCATGGAGGCTTCCTTACCAGACTCCTCAGTAATGGGTACCAGTGCTGCCGAGGCCAATCTGGAGCTATTAAAATCATCCTTGGCTTGTCTTGTCTGACCTTTAGAAGCACCTTTGGAAGAAGAGGCAGAGGTGGAAAGGCATACACATGAAGATTTTTCCAACTGAAAGACAGAGCATCCACTTTCCAAGCTGTGTGATGAAACCTCTTTGTGCAAAACTTTGGCAGCTGGTGGTTTAGTGGAGAAGCGAACAGATCTATGTCTGGAGTTCCCCATGACACTGTCAATTTTTGAAATACATGAAGATCCAGTTTCCACTCGTGGGGATCCATGATTTGCCTGCTTAACACATCTGCTAAGGAGTTCTGTGCTCCCGGCAGAAACCTTGCCTGAAGAGTTAGTTGCAAGCTAGACGCAGTCTCCCATAAAATCATTGCTTGCCTGCACAATGGGTAAGAATGTGTTCCCCTTGTTTGTTGATGTACCACATGACAGTTGTGTTGTCTGTTAGAATCAACACCTGCCCTGGAAGAAGTAACTCCTTGAAAGCCATTAATGCAAACTGGACTGCTAACATCTCTTTCATGTTGATATGTAGATGCTGTAGTCTGGCAGGCCACTTGTCTTGTATCCACTTTCCATTTAGATGAGCTCCCCAAGCAATGTCTGAGGCATCTGTCGTTAGAATCTGACTCGCCTCTGGCCAGGTCACAGAGAGTCCCTTGTTTAGGTGACATTCCTGAGCCCACCACAAAAATTCCTTTTGAATGCAAGGTATTATTTGAATGACAGTGTCCAAATCCTGGCAGTGCTGTGTCCATACATTTTTGAGATACCATTGCAGCTTCCTCATATGCAGTTTGGCATTGGGAAGCACCAGAATACAAGATGCCATGAACCCTAAGGCTTGAAGGACTGTCCTTGCAGTCAGCCCGGACTGAAGAGATAGTTGATGGAAGTAACTGGAAAGATTCTTTTGTTTGTCCGGGGTTAAAAAGGCCATCTGGGCTGCTGTATTCAGTCTCACACCCAGAAAGCACATGTCTTGAGAGGGTACTAGACTGGACTTTATTTCGTTCACAGAATACCCTAGGCATCTTAGCACTGCTATGACATAATCCAAATGCTGTAGAAGGTCTTCCTTTTCTTGAGCTAGAATCAGGCAGTCGTCCAAGTAAGGATAGATTAGAATTCCTTTTAGCCGGAAGTAAGCTATCACTGGAGCCAGAACCTTTGTGAATACTCTGGGCGCAGTGGATAAGCCAAAGGGCAATGCAGAGAACTGATAATGAGAATTTCCAGCTCGAAAACGCAGATACTTCCTGCAACTTCGTCTTATAGGCACATGAAGGTAAGCTTCCTTGAGATCTAAAGTTACCATCCAGTGATCTTTGCCCAGCAGAGGTAAAAGCTGTTGTAACGTCAACATTTTGAACTTGGGAATGTCCAGATAAGTGTTGAGGATAGATAAATCCAAAATTGGTCTCCACGTGCTCCCCTTCTTCGGTACTAGGAACAGGCGAGAATAAAATCCTAGGCCCCTTTCTGGCACAGGAACTGGCTGAATGGCCCCATTTGGAGCAACAGAGAAATTTGCTTGTGAGCCTCTTTTCTTTGTAGAGGAGGAATGTCTGGCATGCCTTTGAAAGGAGGCAAGGTATGGAAATAAAACCTGTAACCGTGGTGAATGATATCCAGAACCCATCTGTCTTGGGTAATTAAATCCCAATTTTCTTTGAAAAGAGACAGCCTTCCTCCCAAAGGTGCTGCCAGGCGAGAATGTACTGGCAGCTGAAAAGGCAGGTCATTGGGTCTGCTTACGAAAGGACTGACCCCTGCCCTCACCAGAAGTCTGAGCAGGGGAACTCCTGTCCTAGGCCTAAAGAACCTTGAGCCCTGCCCCTACCACGTCTAGACCTACCCCTAGACTGGGAATCATAAGCAGGATAAGTCCATCCCTTAGTAGGCCAATTTCTACTAAACTTCGGAGGCTGCGCCTGCAAAAAATCCTTAACAGTTTGCATAGACTTAGCCTTGTCCTCCATTTTCTTTAAAACTGCTTCCACAGGCGAACCAAACAACACATCAGACTGCAAAGGAGCATCCAAAATCCTTGTTTTAACATGCTCAGCTAAATTCTGATCTCTCAACCAGGCATGCCTACGAAGAACAGAACCAGTGGCAGCCACCCTCGAGGAGGCCTGCACAGCATCAAAACCACACTGCAAGGAATGTTTCCCCACCTGTTCAGACACATGAACTAAATCCTGCAACTCTTTACACTCAATACCTTCTGCCAGAGCATCCACCTTAGATTTCAGTTGTGAAAGGAGGTAATTCTGATATTTTAACATGTGAAACTGACAATTCAACGCCCTCATGGCTAAAGTGGAAGTAGTATACACTTTCTTTCCCCATCTATCCAAAGCCCTTGCCTCTTTATCAGGAGGAACAGGATTTTTAACAACAGAGGCCTTCACACCTTTAGGCCCCTGAGAGACAGTTTCGGGTCTGCCCTAGGACTCTTAAAAGATACTTATGAGCTTCAGGCACCCTATAGTACCTATCCGGTTTAACTGGGGCAGGAGGCAAAGAATCAGGATTCAGGAAGCCTCTGCAAAACATCTTCCACCACATTCAGAACAGGAGGTATAGCTAAAGGCCTATGCTGGGGTAAAAACAAGAATTCCCTAAGCCTCTTCCTAGAATCAGAGAAATCTTGGCCTTCCCATTTAAAATGCTCCCTCATGGAATGCAGAGTCTCTGAAAATGAAAAATCCTCAGGAGGAGAAGCTGAAGGAGTAGAATCATCCACATCAGAATCAGAATAAGGAGGATACTCCTGCAAGTCTTCAGCCGAAGACTCAGAAGCCTCGAACAGTGCTCAAAACTCTCAAACTCAGGTTCCACCCTAGGCCTCTTATCAGGAGGGGCATAGAACCTCTAATCATAGTAATCAAATCCTCTGCCATTTTAAGCATATGTTTCTTAGGCAAAGACCCTGAAGCACTAGGAGAAACCCCCACTGAAGCTAAACTTGGCCTGCCTCTCAAAGAAGCCTTGGAAACAGAAGGGAGGCTCTAACCACCTTAGGAAGAGAGGGAAGAACAGCCACCTGAGAAGCCCCCTCAGCCTGGCCTACTTCCTGAGAGGATACATCCTGTAACAATAAAGTCTCTCCTGAGACTCCAAAGAAACACCTGGCAGAACCTCCGGCTCCACTGAGCCTTCTAAAGAACCGGCGTCAGGGACTGTCGGTTCTTCCACTCTAAACTTTGCTGCTTTGTCCTTGCGCTTTTTGGCGAAGCGGCGTCGGAGCATCCGGCGGCATTTTATAATTACAACGCTTCCAAAAACTAACCTGGCACAGTCTAACCTTCTCTTAATAGTGCGTTTGTTAAATCTAGCACAACAGCGGCATCCAACAACGTCGTGCTCAGGCCCTAAACAAGGTATACACAAAGTATGGTAATCCCTATGAGGTATCTGTTTCCCACAAGAAATACAGTTATTCACTTTTTCTGACATCCGGTTAAATACTGAGGCAAGAAAAAACCAAAATATTCCCCAGGGGGTACTTAGCCAACTTTGATTCGGTCTGAAACTCTGACTTCAGAAACTTTCAGAACGCCAACCTGCACTCGCAAAATTGCTTCTGCATCGGACCATGCGGCAAAAAAGACTGGGGATATGACGTCGGTCATGCGCATTAGTACCCTGACGTACTGATGTCAGTCTAATGCGCCCTGACCGACGTCAGCCATATACTTTGGTATTCGGGCCGACTGGACAGCGGACTACCCAATAGTTAGGACTGCAGCAATGTGGAATGAAGAACATCTGTACTATGTCCTTCAAGAATACAACTGCAGTCATAACATATGGGTTGAATACCATAGCTTAGCAGGACTGCCGAAGCAAAGCCTGCTCTGGATCTGGAATATAAAGGGAGGTTGTAGTGTTTGGAAAATGTATGCACGGAGCTCCATGTAGCAGCTTCTAGAATGTCTTTTGTAGGCACCCCTCTTAAAAATGCTGTAGAGGTGGCTGTAGCTCTGGTGGAGTGTGGTCTGACATTGGCTGGCACACTCTTTCCATGGAAGGAATAACAGAATCTGATGCAATGTCCAATCCATTTTGAAATTGTCTGTTTGGAAATTGCTTTTCCTTGTACTCCAGGGGCGTAAGCTACAAAAAGCTGATCAGACTTCCTACTGGTCTTGGTTCTGTCTAGGTAGTAGCGAAGTTGTCTGTGTATGTCCAAGGTATGCAACAGTCTTTCCCCTTTGTTCTCAGGATTGGGAAAGAAAGTAAGCAGATGAATTGCTTGATTTAAAGAAACCCTAGATTCCACTTTTGGCAGAAAGGTAGGGTTGGTTCGTAAGGAGACCCTGTCTCTGTGAAAAGTTATGAACGGTGGTATTGCCATTAAGACCTGTAGTTCCGAAACCCTTCTTGCTGAGGTTATGGCCAGCTAGAAAGCTGTCTTCCAGGAAAGAAATTGTAAATCCACAGAAGCTGCTGGCTCGAAGGGAGGTAGAGTCAATTTTTCTAGGACAAAATTGAGGTCCCAAGCTGGTACTGGTGCCTTTCTTGGGGGCTTTATATTCTTGATTCCTCTAAGAAATTGCCTTAACAAAGGATGTGAAAACACAGGTGGATCAGTGTTGTATCTAGCTGAGATAGCTGAAGCATGTATTTTTATGGAAGAGTAGGAGAGTCCGTTATGTAACATATCTGCCAAGTATTCCAGAATGAGTGGGATGCTCAAAAGTAATGCATCATGACCCTTGTTGGTATTCCAAATGCTGAATCTCTTCCATTTGGCTGAATAAGCCTTTCTGGTGGATGGTCTGCGGGCTTCTGTTAGTATACGCTGAACCTCCTTGGAGAGAGGTAAATTGAGGTTATTTATGGGATTTCCCAAGCTGTTAGCTGTAGCGTCTGGATGTTGGGATGAACTGTCCTGAAGTTGTGTTGAGTCAAAAGTTGGGGCCATTGTGGAAGGGCCCATGTTTTGTTGTGACATATGCTCCGTAGTAGTGGGTACCAGTGTTGTCTTGGCCAGTCTGGAGCTATTAGGATCCCCTTCGGCTGCTCTGCCTTGATCTTTAATAACACTGTGGTCATCAGTGGCAGAGGTGGAAATGCATAAATTATTAGGGAGCTCCAGTTGAATGAGAGGGCATCTACTTTCCATGCTTGTGGATGATATGTCCTTGAGCAGAACCTTTGTAAGTGATCATTGAGGTGGGAGGCAAATAGGTCCACGTCCTGCCTGCCCCATGTCGAGGTGAGTCGTATAAAGATGTCTGGATGTAGCCTCCATTCGTGGGGGTCTAGGAAATTCCTGCTTAGACTGTCCGCCAGAACATTGTCTTTGCCTGGAACAAACTGGGATTGTAACTGTATGTTTAGACCCAGTGATTTTTCCCAAAGATTCATTGTCAGTCTGCAAAGGGGGTAAGAATGAGTGCCCCCCTGCTTGTTTATGTACCACATCGCAGTGGTGTTGTCTGTCCGTATTAGTAGGTGGCCTTGTTGAAGTTGTTGTCCAAAGGCCTCGATGGCATGCATTACTGCTAGCATTTCTTTTTGGTTGATATGCAGATGTGTTTCCTTTGGAGACCATTGCCCTTGAATACATCTGCCCTCCATGTGCGCCCCCCCATCCAAGGTCTGAGGCGTCTGTGGTCATGGTCTGTGTTATCTGAGGTTTTTGAACGACATACCTATGTTTGACTGGCTTACTGTGGCCCACCATAGAAATTCCTTTTGAAGACATGGAATGAGTGGAATAGTTGCTTCTAGGTTGTTGCTGTGTTGAGACCATAAGCTTTTTAAGTACCATTGAAGCTTTCATGTGTAGTCTTGCTAGTGGAACCAGGAGAATGCAGGATGCCATGTAACCCAGGGCCTGTAGGAAACTCCTTGCAGTCATCTGGGTGAGCTTTGCTAAACTTTTGAAGTAATGAGTTAACTTCTTTTGTTTGTCTTCTGTCAGGTAAGCCATTTGAGAGGCTGTGTCTAGTTTGGCTCCTAAGAAGGTTATTTGCTGGGATGGCTGAAGTCTTGACTTTTGAAAGTTGACTGTGTATCCCAGAGCCTGTAGCAAGTGTATGACATAATTCAAGTTTTTTGTCAAGGTTAGTTTGTTGTCCGCTTGTATAAGGCAATCGTCCAGGTACGGGTAGATTTGAATCCCCTGAAGCCTGCAATGAGCAATTACTGATGCCAGGCATTTCGTGAATACTCTGGGCGCAGTAGATAAGCCAAATGGCAATGCTGAGAAATGATAATGCTCTGGCCCTGCAAGATATCTGAGGTATCTTCTGCAGCTGTATCTGATAGGGACATGCAGGTATGCCTCCTTGAGGTCCAGAGTAATCAGCCAAGACCCCTTGCCCAGCATGGGAAGGAGTTGCTGTAAAGTCAGCATTTTGAACTTTGGTACTATGAGAAAAGTGTTTAAAGCGGACAAGTCCAGTATTGGTCTCCATTGAGTTTCTTTTCTTGGAACAAGGAACAGTCTTGAGTAAAACCCCTGACCTTGCTCTTGTTGTGGAACTTTTTCTATTGCTTTGATCTGAGCAAGCAGAGAAATTTGCTTGATAGCCTCTGCCCTCTGATTTTGTGGAAGGTTTGGCATGCCTTGTTTTCTTGGCAAGGTATGAAAATGGAACCTGTAACCGTGGTCTATAATGTCCAAAATCCATTTGTCTTTTGTCAGTTTGTGCCAATTTTTTGAAAACAGAGATAACTTTCCGCCCAAAGGAGCTTCTTTTTGCTCCTTGGTCAGCGGAACTAGAGGAAAGTCATTGAGATTGCCCCTGCGGGGCAAGAGAAACCCCTGTGTCACTTCTTTGGTTTGCTGGTTGCCATTGTCGTCCCCTGTAGGATCCTCTGTATTGCCCTCTTCCTCGGGCACGCCTGTTTTTGCCCCTTCGAAATCTTTCAGGATTAGGAAAGGACCAGTTCTTAGAAGGCCAGATCCTGCTGAATCTGGGCGGCTGAACCTGGAGGAAATCTTTGACTGTCTGAACTGACTTGGCTTTTTCCTCAATGGACTTTAACAAATCTTTAGCATTAGCACCAAAAAGCTTGTTCTTTGCCAAGGGTGCATCAAGAAGTTTTGCCTTAACATGATCTGGTAAAGGTTGTTCTTTTAACCATGCATGTCTACGAATGACCGCCCCTGTCATAGCTGCCCTACATGAAGCCTCCAATGCATCATATCCACACTGTAGAAAGTGATTGCTAACCTGCTGAGAATTATGCACAGCCTCCTGCAAAGACTTCCTATCTAAAGGTTCAGGAGAGGCCAACCTTTTCTGTAAATCATCTAACAGGAAATCCTGATATTGAAACATGTGAAAGAGACAATTGAGAGCTCTCATAGATAAAGTAGTGGAGGTGTAAACCTTCTTCCCCCATCTCTCCAAGGACCTTGCTTCCCTGTTGGAAGGCAAAGGGTTTTTGGAGGTGGTAGCTGAAACCCCTTTAGGCCCCTGGGAAATTGTTTCTAAATCAACAGCATGGGCCCTAAAGAAATGAGAATGGGTTTCTGGGACCCTATAGTATCTGTCAGGCTTGACAGGAGCAGGAGGAAGAGTATCAGGGGTAACACTGGAGTCAGAGTATAAGTCATCCAAAACATCAAGCACAGGAGGTATAGCTAAGGGTCTGTGCTGGGGCTTTTAAGGAAGGTTCGAAGGCGCTTTCTGGAATCTGAATATTTCTGGCCTTGCCAGTTAAAATGCTCCCTCATGGAATGCAGAACTTCCCCAAAGAAATATCCTCAGGAGGAGGCCGAGGAATGGAGTCCTCTGCATCTGAATCCTCATAGGTCTGGAAGGGCTCTTCCTGGCTTTGGAGTGAACAGAGTCCTCAGAATCTTCATCTGAAGGAAGAGGGTCAGAGGGTTCAACCCTGGGCCTCTTATCAGGAGGAGGCTGGGATCCTCTCTCAGGATGGGCCTGGGAACCTCTGATCAGGGAAATTAAATCTGCAGCCATAGACATGATTTGAGTTTCAGGTGTAGGCTGAGGTAAGGTTTTAGCAGTAAGATGCTTGGACTTGCTGGCTGCCTTAGCACGTGTGTAGGCCTTGATAGACATGGACATGGGAGGCCTAGCCGCTCCACGTGCAGGAGTGACCTTATCAACAGCAATGGTCTCGGGCATTTCCTCGGTTTCAGTATCCGGAGGAAAATCAATAACTGGCGGAGTGGCCTCCGGTATCGGAGGTATCGGTAATGCGGTGTCTTCGGTTCGGAGCGGTGGAATAACCGCCTCAGAGGGAACCGGGGCACTCACGGTTAGTTTTGGCGTGGTGTCGGTGGAAGACGCGGGCCGAGGATGTCGGTCCCGGTCTTTTCGTTTCTTAGGAGTCTGTGTTGTCGGTTGTTCCGACGGCATTGTATAATCAAATTTTTCGCCGAAAAAGTCTTCAGCGAACTCCGCCCAGTGCCTGAGAGTGCGCTTATTGAAGCGAGCACAGGCGGCACAGGCCGAGACGTCGTGGTCTGGGCCAAGGCAAGGGAGGCAGTAAGAGTGGAAATCCTTATGAGGTATTTGTTTACCACAAGACAAACAATTATTTACTTTTTCAGTAATTTCTGACATCGGCTGAGGCAAGAAAAGGTCCCCAACGGGGTACTTAGCTTTTTTGATGACTTCGGTTTCGAAGAATACAGGAGCTGACCGACCGGCACTTGCGAACTGCTTCTGCTTCGGGCACCGCGCGGTAAGAAAGACTGAAGATGGCGTCGGCTGATGCTTATGTACTCCAGCCGCTCTGACGTCGGAGAGAAATGCGACATCAGCCGACGTCGGACCCAGACTTTGGAATCCGGCCGACCGAGGGCTGCCTGAGGCAGGACAACCCATATGTTATGACTGCAGTTGCATTCTTGAAGGACATCATCGATGTCTGTGCTGTAACTGAAACCTGGTTCAAGGCTCCTGAGAGCACCCCGGCACTATTAGGTTTTACCTCATATCATGCATTCCGGCACCAAAACCCGGACCACACCACAAAAGGAGGGGGTGTATCCATATTCATAAAGGATACCCACAACTCCAGGTTGGTGGCAACGCACAAGCGGAAACCATCCAGGTGCAACTAACCATAGGCAAAACTGCTCTACAAATTGTAGCATGCTACAGGCCACCCTCTCAAACTCAGGAACCCCACACAGCCTTCCTGAAGACACTGGAGGGTATAAATGTATCTCCAAACACCATCATATTGGGTGACTTCAACTACCCGAATATAGACTGGGAACATTACTCAACCCCTAACTTTCTAGCCCAACGGTTCCTGGAGTTCATAAATTCAAATGCCATGGAACAGCTAGTCACTGTTCCCACGAGAGGAGAAAATATACTAGATCTCATTATCACAAACATGGGGACAAAATGCTCCACACTGGAAGTATATCCCTCATTGGTGAGATCTGATCATAAACTAATCTCACTGGAAATCCACATCCCGCCCCCACCCCAAACAAAAAAGACCACAGTGAAGAACTTCTCTAAAGCAAACTTCACACTACTCAAGACTGGTGTGGCATCCTTCAAGGCCCCTGAGCCAGTGGAAACCACAACCCAAGCTGCGGAAGCCCTTACAAATGCCTTCTATGAACACCTCCAGGACTGCATGGATCAGGCAATCCCAAATAAAACCAAGACTCTTTCCACAAAGGGTAAACATCCAGTCTGGTGGACCCCAGCCATTAACAAACTTTACAATAAGAGGAGAAAGCTATTATATGATAGAACAAAATCCATAAAGGAAGTCACCCTGATCATTATTAGTAAAAAATACGAGCACTCATAAAATCAACTAAGGCCAATTTTGAGAGAAAAATTGCCATGGATTCAAAGGACAATCATAAGGCCTTTTTCAGCTATGTTAGGAACCTGGGTGGAAACTCCCAGATATGCTCAGAATTAGTCCAAAATGATACAAAAATCACTGAACCCACAGACATTGCCAACATACTGGCAGACAGGTTCAGTGCAAACTTCACCCCCCCCCCCAAAGGAGAGATAACTATCCCAGCGGAGTGTAGCCTCCCAGACATCTCAAAGGCGCAGGTGAAAGCTGCTCTCTCTAAAGCTAAAACCACAGCATCAATGGGACCGGATGGTGTCCCCGGCTGTGTGCTACATGAGCTAAATGAGGAATTAAACCCGCACATAAGGCAGCTGTTTAATCTCAGCCTTACCACAGGATCGTGCCCAAGGGTGGCGTCGGCAACTGTGGTCCCACTCCACAAAGGCGGTGCCTCTACGGACCCTGGTAATTACCGCCCCATAAGCTTAACAAGTCTAGTCTGCAAAGCTATGGAGGGGATCATAATGGAGCTCATAAACAAAGATATAGGGGACTTGCAGACATTGGACCCGACCCAGTTTGGCTTCGTCAAGGGCAGATCATGCCTTTTTGAACTTGGTTGACTTCTTCGAAACAGTCACCAAGGCCATTGATGAGGGAAAGGCAGTCCATACAACCTACCTTGACCTTGCAAAGGCTTTCAACACAATACCCCACTCGGGTATTGTAGAAAAACTTACCAGCTTAAATGTAAACCCATATGTCACAAGATGGGTTGCAAACTGGCTTAAGGACAGAACCCACAGGGTTAGAGTTGCTGGCGCTATGTCAGACTCCAAGCCAGTCACAAGTGGTGTCCCACAGGGCTCGGTCCTTGGCCCCCTATTGTTCGGCATCTACTTCTCAGAAGTACAGGCCAACATAGGAGGACTTTGGCTGACAAAGTTTGCAGACGACTGCAAACTGGGCGCCATAGTGGAAAGTGCATCGGACACGGATATCCTTCAGAAGGGACTCACGGAAACAGATAGCTGGTGCCAGAGCCATGGCCTGAAGTTAAACGCCAAAAAATGTATAGTCATACCCTTCGGGGAAAACAAGGTAACCCCAAGCTGCCATATAGGTGGCAATCCACTAAGCACAGAAAAGGTTATCAGGGACCTGGGGATCCAGGTTGACAGTGGCCTTTCTTTTGACACTCACGTTGCTAAAGTGGTTAGAAAGACCTTCTACATTGCCCACCTGATCATGAAGGGATTCACATCCAGATCTAGTGAGGTCATTGTTCCCCTATACTCTTCACTTATCAGACCAATGATCGAGTACAATGCCCCATTCGGGATGTATCTCACCCGACATCTGCAGCAATTGGAGAGACCCCAAAAGTTCCTCACCAAAAGGATAAAGGGACTCCAAAATCTGTCATATGCTGCCAGATTGAAGAAACTCCAGCTCTATTCAGTCGCATACCGTCTGCTCAGAGGTGACATGTGCCTGACATATAAGGCCATGTCCAACCTGGAATTAATGGACATGCTCCACCTCAAAAAATCCAAATCCACCAAAACCACTAGAGCAAGCGACTTAAACCTTAGCACAGATATAAATAGGACGTGCTGGAAGGATAGATTTATCACTCGGAGACTCCCTATGCTGTGGAATAAAATCCCGGTCCATGTGAGGCAGAGCACCTCGCTGGCTCTGTTCAAGAGAAATCTTGACCTGTGGATGGGAGATCGTAGGTTTACCCCGGGAATCATCTCTGTGTCACTGCTGGACAGAGGCACAACAAACTAATGGGCACAGTATTTTTTTCATATAAGGGGTGGCGTAAGCCACAAAACTTTGGGCTAGGCTTATAAATGCCTTAGGGCAGATAGCCTAGTATAAACCTATGAACCTATTTGTTTCTGCCTCTAGCCTGGGTCATACACCTTGTTGCAATCCACTAAACCAGCTCACTTAGTCGGTTCCCAAACAAATGTTAAAACTGAGGAGGTTTTGCCCTAAGCATGAAGCTAGATTACGAAGGCCTCTACTGTGTTATGACAGCACTGCCAGGAAACACACAGGAATGCCATGCATTAAACAAATCATTATTATCAAGGGTAATGTCCCAGACGGAATGAGCACTCTGGATGCCCCTATCATGACCTACCTCTCACACAGATAAAATGTGCACTTCTCTTCCAACAAAACCTGCCTCTTACATAGGCACAATGAGCAATTCCTAAGCTGGATACCCATTCTTGACCCTCACATTTTTATACCTCTGTCTTCTTTTGGAGAACTGCTGTAACACAGTGCTAAACAAACTGACTTTAGAGGACAGGATGCTAGAAACTGCAATACGTACTACAAAACAGAGTGCTAGTGTAAAATAACCAAAATAAGTGGGCAAGGGTACCCACCCCAACTGCTTTTGTACATCATCCTTAATGTAACAGATGATTGTCAAGTGGTCTCTGAAGATGTCTGCAGTAAAACCCTACTAAATATTCTAGGGTGTTATACTTCTACAAGTGATTACCTGCTGCGAATATGTTCAAAACAAAATTTTGTTATAAATAACTTATAAATCCCTTAAACTACACAGCAATACCTTAATAACAACTGCCGGGTAGAGGCTGCTGCTCCAAACTTATGAGGCCATCAGATATACTGCTGAAACTCCTACAGCTGCAGACAGCTGCTTTTTCTATTCCTGAGATTTAAGATAAGCATAACAAAAATCTGTAGGAGAAATACTAAAAACAGACCAAGGTAATGAAGTTCAGTTGAAACTGACAATGCAGCCTAAAACTGCCGAAAGTTTACAACGACCAGTCATTTTTCAATAAGGGGCCAAGGAACATTTTGCACTTGCAAAAACATAGTCCCGGCCACTTATGAACAAATGTTATCATGTATATTGAAAATTTGATGTTACATGTAAAAAAGGACCGCAGACCTATCATTTCAAGAGTTGCATTTGCCAAATCTCTGCAATCTCAAAACTTGACAGGTGTTCATAGACATAGACATAGATTAGTACGAGGCTAACTGCCCTTGCGAGCCATTTTAAGCCTAGCCAATTATCCTTTGTGAGACTCAAACCCTGCACCTTGTGTTTGTAAGGCAAACACCTTAACCATTAGGCCACCTTCCTAACCCTAAATAAATTCCTACTGTCAGTCTCGAACCCAGGCCCTTGGTAACACTAGTCTGTATGACCTACCACTAAGCCATGACTCTCATTTCTTTTGTTTCAACTTTTTCATGCAACTATGAAAAGACATGGTAAAAATGCTGAGAACAAGCCATTAATGTCCCATATGCTGTCTGTGATGCATTATCAGGAGAGAATTTCATGATTTACATCTTTAGCTAATGACTTGGGAGCCCCTTCACTTTTTTTAAGGGAGAAACACCTTTTTTGAATTATCACTTATTGCATAGGCAATCATACATTTATATAAATGAAAACAAACCATCTTGTCATATTTCCAGTTGCAAACATAAATTACTTATAATCTAGCCAGTCATTGCCAAGCATTACAAAGCTCATTCAATTCCTGACTTCCCTTAAGCCTTATTCCTTCTTCAAAACATTATTCTATATCATTGTTCCCATACCTCTTAAATGTCCAGATTTTTGCTTCTTATATCACACAGGATTGATGTCACTCAATAATGGCATACATTTGCATTACAGACTTCATATCCTTAAGAAAAAGCATGCTACCACAAAACATGCTGGTCTACCAACATTCTAAAGTTTATAAGAGCAATATTTAAAATCTGCACTTATTTTTGGGCCTTTATCCCCCTTTAATTTAGACTTTGTCCTGACCTTTTGTGCTACTAATTATCCTTTTTTAACAGCAGCCTCTATTCTAGATTCTACTAAAAGCAATACTAGTGCTGTGTTTTCATTTGGGATCCCCCCCCCTATTAATTTCTTTTTGTCTACACGCTGTTATCAATCCTTGATAAGGGAGGCAATCTCTGGCCTGCAGTCAAAATGAATTCTTGGCTTCTTGCAATTCTATTACCTTTCCCCCTCTAATTATTTGCTCCCAATCCCTTGGTTCCTTTGCCAGTTTTCTCCAGCAAGTTCCAGGCACCTCTTACCTATTTATATCTCTGTAACCCTAACTGCAGTCATCCCTATCAGCAGAATCTCCTTTCTCCATTCCCGTGTTGGCTTAGTTATTATAATACTTTCTACTACTTTCCAGAATATAATATTCTGCATGGACATTTATTTATTTAGTTATTTATTCCAGTTTGATGACTGGGGAACTCCACTGGGACAAGCAGAGCCCATTTTCAGTGGAGGCCCAGGGAGAAAAACTCCAAAAGCAGTAAACTGAAAATAACATAAGTAAAGTATGGAATATACAGTATACAAAGGCATAAATATACAATTTAAAATACAATCACAAAATCAGGGAGTATATGTTTAAAGAACAAAAATGTTAAAATAAAGAAAGTCAAAAGTAATAAAGACAATAAAGTACAAGTCAAAGTGTTTATACAAGTTTAGTGTTTGCTCTGTTAGTGAAGGGAGGTTTGAAAGAGACGAGTGTAATTTAGGTGGGAAGGGAGCAGGAACAATCCCAGTTTGAGGTAAGACAAGAATGGAGGAGAGATTTGAAAATAGAGTGGTTGTGAGTACAGCGGTGGGGGGGATTCCATAGTTTAGCTAAGGAGTGTGATAGAAGTAATTGGCTATGAGGGCGAAAGGGTTTATAGATTTTAAGGAGGTTTTGGTTTTCAGATCTAAAAGTATGACTGGGGAGGTAAGGGGTTAAGATAGATGAAAGAGAGGGGCAGATGTAGGGTTGGAATAGGAGTTTGTGAACAGTGGTGAGTTGTATGAATTTCAGGTAATTAGGAAGTTCAAGTCAGTTTAGGGAGTGCAGGGAATGGCATTGATGGGTGGAGTATTTTGACCCTGTAGCAAATTTACAGACTTTTTCATAGCAGGCTTCCGGTTTGTTTTTTAGGCTAAGTTGGAGATGAGTAAGTAGAGGGGCACCATACATAACAGAGGGGCGTATGTAGGAGGAGGCTAGACTACGTCTGGTAGAAGCGGTTAGATATCGACTTTGTCTATATAGCAAAACTAGTTTTTGGTGTTTTTTTAATATTATTTTGGATGTGGATATCGAATTTTAAAAGTTCATCAATGGTGACTCACATTAGTTTGGTGTGAGGTACAATACTAATTAGAGCAAGGGTTCCCAAACTGTGTACAGCGGTACCCGGGGGAGCCGCAGCTTCCTCACAGGGGTGCCGTGAACTAATAAGCTGCAAAACCCGGGCCGTCAGGTAAGTGAATGCTTGTGTGTGTGTGTGTGTGTGTGTGTGTGTGTGTGTGTGTGTGTGTGTGAGTGACTGAATGTGTGCATATAAGCAAAAGAGTCTGTGTGTATTAGAGAGATCAAGAGAGTGAGCGATGTGTGAATGAATGCATGAATGAATGAGGAAGTGACTGTGTGTGTGTGTGGGTGTGTGTGATCGGGAGAGTGAGAGATGTGTGAATGAATGCATGAATGAATGAGGAAATGGCTGTGTGTGTGTGTGTGTGTGTGTGTGTGTGTGTGTGTGTGTGTGAGATCGGGAGAGTGAGAGCTAAGTGTGAATGAATGCAGGTATGAATGAGGAAGTGATTGTGTGTGTGTTTGATCAGGAGAGAGAGCGATGTGTGAGTGAATGCAGGTATGAATGAGGAAGTGACTGTGTGTGAGACTGAATGTCCAGATTTTTGCCTCATACTTTTGATGTGTTCCTCCTAAAATCTGTACTTTTCTGGCAAATAGTTGAGGATTGAAGATGTTAAATAATGACAAACATTTGAGTTTGACTCTACATCCTTCAGAGAATTCATGATAATGTAAAACCTATTATTCTACCAACTTTCTAAGTTTGTAAGAGCAATATTTAAAATCTGTCCCTATTTGTCTCCTCATCATTTTAGGCTTTGTCCAGATATTTTGCTCTAAAAATTCAAATGTTTGTCATTATTTAATGACTTCAATCCTCAACTATTTGCCAGAAAAGTACAGATTTTAGGAGGAACACACCAAAAATATGAGGCAAAAATCTGGACATTCTGCAAAAATCTGTACAGTTGAGAGTTGTGAATCACATACACTCACTCACTTCCTCATTCATACCTACATTCACACACACACACACACACACACACACACACACACACACACACACACACACACACACACCCTCCCTCATTCATACCTGCATTTACTCGCACATCCCTCTCACTCTTCCAATTTCACATATACACACACACAACCACTTCCTCATTCATACCTGCATTCATTCACACACACAACCACTTCCTCATTCATACCTGCATTCATACACATACACACACACACATACAGCCACTTCCTCATTCATACCTGCATTCACTCACACTTCGCTCTCACTCTCCCGATCTCAAACACACACATAGCCACTTCTTCATTCATTCCTGCATTCACTCACACATCGCTCTCACTCTCCCAATCTCACACATACACACACAGCCACTTCTTCATTCATTCCTGCATTCACTCACACTCGCCGCGAACTAATAAGCTTAACTGCAAAATAAACTGCAAACTGTTTGCGGTTTATTTTGCAGCTAAGCTTATCAGTTCTCGGCTCCCCTATGAGTAAGCCGTGGCTCTCTATGGCGCCACAGCACACACTTTGGGAACCCCTGAACTATGCACTTTATGCACACCGCAGGGGGAGGGCTTGGGTGTTCGGAGGGAGAGTTTGCGGTACAGATGATTGTGGAATCATCAGCATACTAGATCAGTGCATTATCTGTGGAATTGTGAAAGTTATTTATGAAAATATTGAGAAGTCAGGGGCCGAGAATAGAGCCTTGGGGGACACCGGAGGGATTGCTGAGAAAGGATGAAGTGGAATTTTTCCATTTAACAGCTTGCTGTCTATTGGAGAGATTGCTTGAATACCAGGCAATGGAGGAAGGAGAGAAACTGAGGAAGAAAAGCTGAGATAAGAGTAGAGGATGTGAGACAGTGTCAAAGGCTTTGGAGAGATCTAAGTAAAGGGTGGATGCGATTCTCCCAGAGTCGCGAGCATGATTAATGGTATCAAGGAAAGAAAGAAGAGCAGTGGTAGTGCTGTGGTCAGGCCTGAAACCATGTTGTGGTGGGGTAAGAAAATGATTGCGTGTTAGATATGGTAAGAGTTGGTGATGAATGCATTTTTCAAGGATTTTATTTTCCTTAAGGATCTGCATCCAAAATCCCAGTTTCTACTTATTTCTTGAGATTTCCCTGTTTCAACATCATCCCCTTTCCACTTTGAATTACAGCTTTCTGCTGGTGCTTTGTATAGGATCATAGGAGGCTACTAGGCTAATGGCCCTCGGGAGCCTAAACTGTGTACCTCTGAAATATCCCTTCAAATCAGGTAATCCCAAACAACCTTGTTCTACTGGAAATATCAGCCTATCCTACTTGACTCTTGCCAACTTCCCCAGATAAAATCCTTCAACTCTTTATTAACTGCTATCCACAACTTCTCCTCTGGTTGATAAAAATATGCCTCACCTGTGTATGAAACTAAACAAGACTAAATATATTTCCACTGCTTATATATTGCTATCTAAATCCAAAAAACAGAGCTTCCAGTTTCTCAGTTTTTGTATTACCTTTTTAGTCTCTTCCCACATATCCTAAGCTGCTATAAAAGGATCCTTTTTTAATCCATACTCCTCTAAGTACTTAATTTTATTAAGTCCCCATAAATATGGGTATTGCAGAATCAAGTCGTGTGGGCACAAAATTCACAGCTATAGCCTTTGTTTTATCTTCATTAATTTTGTATCCTAAAAAAACTTGAAACTGTGTTCTTTTCTGGTTTTATTCTGGAGTCCCTTCACTTTGTAAAAATCTAGCAACAGAATATAAAACAACAGAAGTGTTTTTCTTGCTCAAAAGCAAATAATGAGATGCACTTGGGCTGGTTGTAGAAAAAAACTTCTGACTCTGAGTGACGGCTGTAATCTTTATGAAATGCAGGGAGGTAGGAGTTAATACTGTTCATTTTGGATCAAAATACAAACAATGCCATAGACTTCCAACTGTGAATTAGCAAAATTACTCTAGCTCTTATAACATTAATTTCAGACAGGATCCTCTACAACACGTTGAAGACCAACATTCTGATATCACCTAAACTCAGAGATCTCTTACATACAAATTATGTATCAAAAAGGAAGACTATAATCTGCCTCCATTTGCATGGGGCTCACAGCAAAGGTTACTGTAACACCTTTAATCTAGTACCTTGCTGTACCAGAAATTGTTTCCCCACGTGACTGACACCACCAGAATTAGTTTTCAGTTTGAAGAATTTGGTATGCTATCAGTGTTCTGTAACCCATTTTCTCCAATAACACTTGTATAAACACTCCATGGGAGGAAGGTTTCAGGTGTGAAACTTTGGGGAGAAATATCCAAAACGTAGCTGTTAACTCAGAAAAACAATGACAAACATCTGGAAAAAAGCATAAAGAACCACTTAAAATTAATTGCCATACAGTGGTTACTTTAATGTCGAACTTAGCTCCAAAAGACAGCAGATGTCTGTGATTCAATAAAGAAAGCAATTTGTCACTTTGGACAGTAGGTACTACAAGTATTAGGTCTGGAAAATGGCCCCACTCACAAGAGTAAGTTGTGCCAGTGGATGCAGATAAGGCTCATTTTTATTAAAAACAGAGGGTTGCCTTTTAAGCCAACTCATGGTCACTTGGTAGCTGGAGATTGTCCTCTCAACAGACATAGAGCAGTGAAACAGCTCCTAGATAGAAGCATATCGTAGGAGACATACACCCACTCGTACAGGGAACAGAGAATCCCCACTTTAGTTGCCCATGACAAGTCTGAAACTGAAAAAAGTGAATACAAAACTACAAACGTAGAATGCATGGGAATCATGGCTACACTCACTAGTCAGGTGAGAGACAAGTAGCTGGATCAGGATTACAAGAGCTTTATCAGACATTATCTTTTTAGAATTTCACTGCATTTTTTGATTTAATATTGTCTACCACCATGGGTGACAGACTGTCATTACATACTACTAACCACAACGTATCAAAACATTTGATCCTGTCCTACACTTAAGTACACTTTACAGCCAGCAAACCACAAATATTACAATAAAGAAAAGTTGTGTAAAATCTTACCATAACCATAGATGTCCTTCTCTTCCATGTTGCAAGTATTCTGCATATGGGTTTACTCCTCTAGTCTCGCGTATGTATGGCCAGTATCCAAAAGCTTTCAGTCCTTCCAAGGTGCTTGAGACATCTGATGTGGCTGAGAGTATGTGGACCATAAAGGTGATGTCAGCACACACCAGCCCTCAGAATTGAAGGACCCAGTCAGAGCCAGTCCTAGTAAGGGCAATGCCATATCATTGCCATCCAGATATGGAAGTCATTATCTGACAGGAGGGCATGTCAACGAGTGCCAAAGCTCACTCAGATTGGGGTGGTGGTCTAGTGGCAGACTCCAGGAATCCATGAAGGATAGCCCTGGTGAACCCTGCCCTGGATCTAGAGATGTGCTCAAGTTTGTAGTGTTTGGTGAAGGTATGGAATGAAGACCAAGTAGCAGCCTCCAAGATAGTAGTTATACAGGCCCTTGAAGAAGGCACCTGAAGAGGCCATGGCTCTTATGGGATGAGCTTTAACTGTTCCCTGCAGAGACTTACCATGGAATTGGTAGCAGAAGGTGATGGCCTTGGAGATCCAAGTAGAAATAGTCTGCTTGGACACTGCCTTCCCCAGGGCTCTAGAAAGTACAGTTTTGTACCTACCATAAATGTAGATGTCCGAGAGGTATGCATCTGCAGTCCTAACAAATGGGTTGTCCTGCCTCAGGCAGCCCTTCGGTCGGCCGGATTCCAAAGTCTGGGTCTGGCCTCGGCTGATGTCGCACTTCACCCGACGTCATAGCTGCAGTTCAGCGGGTATAAAGGCATCAGCCGACGCCATTTTCCTCAGTGTTTCTTGCCCCAGATGCCAGGAGCCCTCTAGGAAGGCTAAATTTGGATAAATGCAAATGTTTCCAAACAACAGAGAGCAAATAGAAATAAACATGTATATAAATATATACAAACAAATACACCATAATAGATTCCCCCAGCTAGCTACAAGATGGGCAAATACCCTAGGAGTACCACAGAGGAGAAGGAGGGTGGGTAATCCTGACTGCAGATGCATACCTCTCGGACATCTACATTTATGGTAGGTACAAAACTGTACTATGTCCTTCAAGGATGCATCTGCAGTCCTAACAAATGGGTAGAATACCATAGCCAAACTGGGGGAGGAGGCACTAATAAGATTATGGTGTAGTTAAGATCCCTTGCAAAACAGCAGTGGCAAAACCTGCTCGGGATCTGGAGTATAAGGGTAGATGATAATGCTTGGCAAATGTATGCACGGAGCTCCAAGTAGCAGCCTCTAAAATGTCTTTGGTAGCCACTCCTCATAAAAAAGCTGTAGTAGTGGCTGTAGCCCTTGTGGAGTGAGGTCTGATGTTTTCTGGAGTTGTCTTTCCATGATAAGAGTAACAAAATCTAATGCAATTTCCTATCCATTTTGAGATTGTCTGTTTTGAAATTGCTTTTCCTTCCATTCCAGTTGCATATGCTACCAGAAGCTGGTCAGTTTTTCTATTGTTCTTGGTTCTGTCCAGGTAGTAGCGCAATTGCCTATGCACATCCAAGGTATGTAGTAGTCTTTCTCCCTGTTCTGTGGGTTGGGGAAGAATGTAGGCAGGTGGATTGCTTGGTTTAAAGATACCCTGGAGACCACCTTTGGCATAAAAGTAGGATTAGTTCTCATGGACACTCTATCCTGATGGAAGATAAGGAAGGGCTGTACTGCCATTAATGCCTGTAATTCAGAAACCCTTCTTGCTGAAGTGATTGCAAGCAGGAAAGCAGTTTTCCATGATAAGTACTGTAATTCTGCTGTTGCTGCTGGTTCAAAAGGGGGGAGTGTTAACTTTTCTAGCACAAAGTTCAAGTCCCATGTAGGCAATGGTGGCTTCCTTGGTGGCTTTACATTTTTAATTCCTCTCAGAAACTGCCTGAGTAGAGGATGAGAGAAGACTGGATGATCCATGCTGTATTCTGCTGAAATAGCTGACGCATGAATCTTAATGGAAGAGTAGGACAGGCCATTGTGGAAAAGCTCTGCTAAGTATTCCAGGATGTTAGCTATGTTTACCAGTGCTACATTTTCTCCTTTTGCTGCACTCCAAATGAGATATCTTTTCCATTTTGCTGAATAAGTTTTCCTTGTTGAGGGTCTGCGAGCCTCCAAGATAATGTCTTTAACCCTTTGAGATAAATCTGGGTTATTTTGTCTTATGCAATGTTCCAAGCAGCTAGCTGTAGTGTTTTCAAGTTTGGATGCAGGGTTTTGAAGTTGTTCTGTGTTAGCAGTAAAGGAACTAGGGGTAGAGGCCATGCGTGTTCGCGAGACATACTCCTCAGTAATGGGTACCAATGCTGCCTCGGCCAGTCTGGAGCTATCAGGATGATCCTTGGGTGGTCTTCTTTGATCTTCAATAGCACCTTGTGCATCAAAGGAAGAGGTGGGAATGCATATGCTGTCAGGTTTTTCCAACTGAAAGATAGAGAGTCCACCTTCCAAGCAAGTGGGTGGTATGTCCTTGTGCAGAATTTTTTCAATTGGTGGTTGTGTGGGGATGCGAATAAGTCTATTTCTGGTAGTCCCCATTTCCTTGTAATGGATTTGAAGATGTCTGGATGCAGCATCCATTCGTGGGCATCCGTGGTAGTTCTGCTTAAGATGTCTGCTAGTATATTCTCTTTCCTGGCACAAATATTGCCTGGAGCTGAATGTTGAGGCTCAGGGCCACATTCCAGAGGTCCATTGCCATCAGGCATAGAGGGTATGAATGTGTGCCTCCCTGTTTGTTGATATATCACATGACTGTGGTGTTGTCTGTCCTTATCAGCAATTGACCCTGTTGAAGAAACGGTCTGAATGCCTGAATTGCCAGTTTTACTGCCAGCATCTCTTTTTGATTTATGTGTAGGTTCAGCTGGTCTTGAGTCCATAAGCCTTGTATGCGCTTGTCCAGCATGTGTGCCCCCCAACCGAGGTCTGAGGCGTCCGTGGTGATAGTCTGGCTTGGTTGAGGGCTGTGGAAGGGCAGTCCTTTGTTCAATTGACAGGCCTGAGCCCACCATCGGAATTCTTGCTTCAGGCATGGAATTATTGGAATTTGGGTTTCTAGGCTGTGCTTGTGTTGAGACCATAAATTCCTGAGGTACCATTGCAACTTCCTCATATGTAGTCTGGCATGTGGAATCAATATTATGCAGGATGCCATGTAACCCAGGGCTTGCAGGACTTTCCTTGCTGTACGCTGGTTCTGCGTTGTTAATGCCATGAAATAGAGTGGAAGGTGCTTCTGCTTTTCTGCTGTGAGGGATGCCATTTGATTTGATGTGTCCAGTTCTGCACCCAAGAAGGTTATCCTTTGGGATGGTATCAGCCTTGACTTTTTTATATTGACTGTGTATCCCAGGGCTTGCAGTAGATGAATGACCTTTTTCAAATCTTTTGTTAATTTGTTTTTGTTGTCCGCTTGTAACAGGCAGTCATCCAGGTAAGGGTAAATTTGAAATCCCTGAAGCCTGCAATGAGCAATTACTGATGCCAGGCATTTCGTGAATACTCTGGGCAGTAGATAAGCCAAAAGGCAATGCTGAGAATTGATAATGCTCTGATCCTGCAAGAAATCTGAGGTATCTTCTGCAATTTGGTCGTATAGGGACGTGCAGGTATGCCTCCTTGAGATCTAGAGTTACCAGCCAAGACTCCTTGCCCAGCATGGGAAGAAGCTGCTGTAGGGTCAGCATCTTGAATTTTGGAACAATGAGATATGTGTTCAGAGCGGACAGGTCGAGAATAGGTCTCCATTGGTTTTCCTTTCTTGGCACCAGGAAAAGTCTGAAGTAAAATCCTTGCCCTTGTTCCATAGATGGTACCTTTTCTATAGCTCTCATACTTATTAAGTGGTCTATTTGTTCTAGAGCGTTTGTCTTTTGATTTGGAGGTAGGTTTGGCATTCCTCTCTTCCTTGGTAGAGTATGGAAGTAAAACCTGTAACCTTTGTCTATTGTCTGTAAAATCCATTTGTCTCCTGTAATGTAATGCCAGTTTACTGAAAATAAGGCTAGCTTTCCGCCTAAGGGTGCTTCTAGTTGTTCCCTGGTAGGCGGTTTCAGAGCCAAGTCACTGTGATTGTCCTGTGGAAGTGGTAGTGGCTGGATCTGTGGCAGTACTTCGCTGGTTGTTAGGCTGCCACTGACGTCCCCTGTAGGCACCTCTGGATTGACCTCTGCCTCTTGGGCGCCTATTCCTGCCTCTCTGTGCTCTGGTGGTGTCTGGAAAGGACCAATTCTTGGAAGGCCAGTTCCTACTAAACCTTGGAGGCTGGACCTGTAAGAAATCCTTCACTGTCTGGACAGATTTTGCAGGGGGCCTAGCAGCTCCATGTGCAGGAGTAGATACATCTAAGGGGATAGTATCTGATAAATCCCGAGAAACTGTAAGAGCTGGTGGATTTTCCATAGCAGATTCAGCCATGCTGGAAGAGGCCTTGGTAGAAGGAGGCAAGCTTTCGGCCGAAGGAAGAACCGCGGACTCGGTTTCAGCCGAAACCGAGACACTCGCGGTTGGCTTAACCGCGGTTTCGGCCGAAACCGCGGACCTCGAGTGTCGGTCCTTTTCCTTGCGCTTTTTAGCTAAATGTGAAGTCGGAGTCTCCGACGGCATGATATAAGCAAAAGCGGAGCCGAAAAACTCCTCTGCAAACTCCAACCGACGTCTAAGAGTCCGTCGGTTGAAGGAAGCACAGGCTAGACAAGCTGCTACGTCGTGGTCTGGGCCTAAACAAGGTAGGCAGTAAGAGTGGAAATCTTTATGAGGTATTTGTTTCCCACAAGTTAAACAGTTATTCACTTTTTCTGACATCGGCTGAGGCAAGAAAGAGTCCCCAATGGGGTACTTAGCTTTTTAGAAGTCTTCGGTAGTAGCAATCTCTGGTTCTGACCGACCGGCACTTGCGAACAGCTTCTGCTTCGGGCGCCACGCGGCAAGAAAGACTGGGGAAAATGGTGTCGGCTGATGCCTTTATACCCGCTGAACTGCAGCTATGACGTCGGGTGAAGTGCGACATCAGCCGAGGCCAGACCCAGACTTTGGAATCCGGCCGACCGAAGGGCTGCCTGAGGCAGGACAACCCATTTGTTAGGACTGCAGATGCATCCTTGAAGGACATTGGAAGGATATGAAAAGTTGGTCAGCCTGTCTGACAGTCATGGTGTTCTGCAAGTAGAATAGGATTTGTCTTTGTACATCCAGGGAATGCAGCACTCTCTCACGGTCTCCTTGTGGGTTTGGGAAAAAGACAGGCATGTGTATAGCCTGATTGTGGGACAGGTCATAGACTACCCTGGGCATGAAGGACGGGTTTGTCCTGAAGGTAACCCTGTCCTTGTGGAAAACAAGGAAAGGAGGGATAGCCATAAGGGCTTGGACTTCAGACAATCTTCTGACTCAGGTTAGGGCTACTAAGAGAATGGTTTTCCAAGTACAATGCTTTAGGGAAGCTTTATCTGCTGGCTCAAAGAGCGGGAGCATAAGCTTCTCGAGCACATAGTTAAGATACCAAGACAGAGGAGAGGGTTTCCTGGGGGGGGGGGGGGTCTGAGGTGAAGTACCCATTTAAGGAAGAGTTTGGAAGGAAGTCTGGATGCTAAAGGGGGATCCAGAGGCAGGCATGCAGAAACAGCAGACAGATGGGCTTTGATAGATGAATTAAGCCAACTCAGTCTGTAAAAGCTCACACAAATAGGACAGCACTAGAGGGGACTCACTGAGAAGTGGGTCCATCTGTCTGTTATGACACCAAATAGAATCTTTTCCACTTTGAAAGATATGATTTTCTTGTATTTGGTTTCCTGACCTCCTGCAGGACATTGAGCACGTCCTCATTGTAAAGGTATCTGAAGGGGATAAGAATCCTATCGGCCACAGGGTTGGTTGTAGAAGCTGCCACTGTGGATGAATTAGTGATCCCTTTGTGCTGTGTGAGAAGGTTCCCTCTGGGGGGTAACGTGTGGTGATTGCCCTTGGACAAATGTAGGAGTAAGAGGAACCAACGCTGTCTGGACCAGTAGGGAGTCACCAACAAGATTTCTGGGTTGTCCTGCTGTATTTTCAGCAGGAATTTCTGAATGAGTGGGAAAGGGGGGAATGCATATAGATATTTCCCTTTCCAGGAAATTGAAAAGGTATCTGTTGCCAGTGCCTGTGGTTCTGCTGTCCTAGTGCAGAAGCCAGGAAGTTGCCTGTTGACAGTGGAGGCAAACAGGTCTATTTGAGGTATACCCCACCTGTGGACTAGATCCAGGAAGACATCTCTGTGAAACATCCATTTGTGACTATTTGTGCTGGTTCTGCTCAAATAATCTGCCTGTGAGTTGAAGAGAGAGGGAATGTAGGTCACCTGCAGGGTTATTCCCTGTGAGGTCACCAATTCCTAAACCATATGGGCTAGTCTGCAGAGCAGGTAGGACTTGGTCCCTCCCTGTTTGTTGATATACCACAGTACAGTGGTGTTGTCTGTGTATATCAGAAGTGGTCCCTGTTGTAGGAAAGGGAGAAATGTCTGGCGGGGGTAGAAGAATTGCTCTCATCTCTCTGGCATTGATGTGTCCTGATTTCTGGTGATTTGGCCACAGGCCCTGCACCTTTCGTTGGCAAAGGGTAGCTCCCCACCTCAGGTCTAAGGCATCTGTGTCCATGACCTAAGTGGGTTGAGGTGGTTGAAGAGGAAGGCCTGGGTTGTGATTTACTGGATCCAACCACCACAGTATTTCCTTTTTTAGGCAAGGTAGTAGGGGCACAATGTGCACCAAAGGGTGGCTGTGTTGGTTCCAGATTGACCGAAGGTACTATTGTAGCTTTCTCATGTGCAATCTTGCTAAAGGAAGCATGGGTATGGTAGCTGCCATGTAGCCCAGAGGTTTGAGGTACTGCCTTGCAGCCAACTCTGTGTAGTGAAGGGACCAGGATGTTCTGTCAATGAACTCACTTTTTATGGGGGTAGGAATGTCTCCATGAGATCTGAGCAGATTCTGCACCTGAGGAATACAACATCTTGGGTTGGTTGAAGATGAGATTTTGGGAGGTTTATCTGAAATCCCAGTGATTGAAGAAGGGTCACCACAAAGTGGATGTGACCTCGGAGGGTTTCTTGGCTGGCAGCCTGGATCAACATGTCATCCAGGTAAGGGAATATCTGTATTCCCTTTGTCCTGCAGTAAGCCACCACTGGTGCCAAGCATTTGGTGAAGACTCTGGGTGAGGTGAAAAGTCCAAAGGGCAAGGCAGAGAACTGCAGGTGAGAGGAACCCACCAAGAATCTAAAGCATTTCTTGTGGGTGGGTTTTGTCGGGATGTGGAGATAAGCATCCTTTATATCTAATGTGGTCAGGAATCCTTTAGTAATTATGAGAGGGAAAAGGGCTGGCAGGGTCAGCATTTTGAAGGTAGGTACCTTTAGAAAAAGGTTGAGGTAGGAGAGGTCTAGAATAGGTCTCCAGGGTCCGCCCTTCCTGGGGACCAGAAAGAGCCTCGTGTAGAATACTCTTCCTTTTGCAGTTGAGGGGGACTGTCTCTATGATACCCTGAACTAACAGGGTCTGCACTACCGATTGCAAGAGGTGCAGTTGCTGGGTAGGTGGTCGTGGCATGCCTGGCCCAATGAGTGGGGAGATCCAGAACATAAAATAACCATTTTGAAGTATGGACAAGACCCACTAGTCTGAAGTGAGATGGGTCCAAATAGGGAGACAGTGAGTGGAGAGCAGACAGTGGTACAAAAGGAGGGGGAGCAAGGGTAGCAGGTAGTCAAATGCTACCTGCCCTGTCCTGAAAGGGAGTTCTCTGGCTAGAGGGAGGTGATGCTCTAGCTGGAGGGGGTTGTTTCCTTGGGGGCTTATGAGGCCTTAAAGGAGGAGCAGGATGGGAGTGGTTCCTAATAAACTGAGTTTTTGCTGGATAGTTTCTGTGAAACTTAGGGATTGGTGACACCAGTAAATGTTTAAGGTCCTGCATTTCTTTGCCTTTTTGCTGCACAGATTTGAAGAGGTCTGCTACTTTACAACCAAAGAGTGCAGCACTGTCCAAAGGAGCATCAATTACCTTTGTCCTGAAATCATCTGGCAGAGGTTGTAGGCAAAGCCAAGAGTATCTGCGTAGGGCAGATGCTGCTGACCTGGCAGAGGATTCAGCAGCATCGTAACTACACTTGATAGAGTGTCTGGTGACCTGGGAAGAAAGAGCCAGGAGAGAGGACAGTGATGCTTTGGCAAGGGAGTCTGGAATATCTTCCAGGTGTTTGGTGGCAGACTTAGAGAGACAAGGCATACTTGGTCATGTGAATCTGGTAGTTTGTGGCTCTGAAGGCCAAGGCAGCTGAAGTATATATCTTTTTGCCCAACCTTTCCATGGTCTTGCTGTCTTTGTCAGCAGGGAAAATGGTGGTAGTAGGTAGGAGTTTGGAGGCTGTCTGTAGAGACTGATATAGTGGCAGGGATCAGCAGGTGGGCACTTAATCAGATGCTTGGCAGTGTCAGGCACCTTGTAAAGCCTGTTTGGTCTACGTGGGGCAGGCGGTTGGGAGTCAGCAGATGGGCTGGGGGTTTGCATTTGAATGAGATCATAATACCTCTTTTGAACCTCAGTCATTCCTGAGGATTCCCATTTAAAGTGTTCCTTCATCCTGCTAATAGTTTCAGCAAAGGTCAGTTCTTCAACTAGGGAGTCAGGGACCGCTGATTCTTCCTCTGGGGATCTATCCTAAGGGAGAAGATAGTCGACAGTTATAAGACAGTGATTCCTCTGAGGTATCTAAAAGGACTTCCTCTTCTCTAGTAGCTGTCTCAGTAGGCTGAGGGTTAGGGCTCAGGAAAGGAGGAGAAGTGCGATCAGTAACAGCAGTGGTAGGCCTCAATGCCATAAAGGTACTGAAAAGGCTTTGACTGAAAGCCTACAAATCGGGCATGCTTTCTGTTGTGGAAGAAATATGTTTTCTTTTTTCCCTTCTCAAGTGGTTCAGAGGACGTCTGCCTAGAAAACGGAGATTGCAGGGCTTTGGAGGGATCAGATGGTTCCTCAAAAAATGCAGCCCCCCCCCCCCCCCCCGGTGTTGGAAACTGGCACCAGAATAGCCTCTGCGGAAGTTCTCCCGCATAAGGATAGTGAAGTGTCCTTAGAGGTACCCGCGACATCCGGTGCAGCGGACCCCGGGTCCAGATGCTGGAACCAGGCCGGTGTCAGCCACAGGTTGTGGATCGGTCGGAAGAAGCTCAGCAGTAGACGAAAAGCCGTAAGGTCCTGTCCTTCTTTTTTGGTGGTACTGCGGAGACGTCTGAGGAACTCTCCATCTGTAAGGTAAGCTGCTTCAGACATTGATTTTCAAGGTAAAGATTAAGCGCATGCAAGCGACTACGTAGTGTCTTAGGGACGAACACCTAGCAAATAGGGCAGCCCTTGTGATCGTGCGACTGTCCCAAACAGAAAAGGCACTTATCGTGGGCGTCCTTATGAGGGATTTGGCAGCTGCACTGACACTTACCCTTTCTGGATGACACAAAAGTACAGTTTTGTACCTACCATAAATGTAGATGTTCGAGTGCTAATACAGCTGCAGTCATAACAGATGGGTTCTCCTGCCGTCAGGCGGGTCCTCGGTCGGCCGAATTCCAAAGTCTAGGTCCGGCGTCGGTTGTCGTCGCTTCTTCCCTGACGTCAGTGCGACAGGGGTATAAAAGAACCAGCCGACGCCATTTTCTTCAGTTTTTCTTGCCCCAGATGTCAGGTGCCCCCAGAAGGAAGGCAATACATAAATATGTGTAATAAAGCAATGCCATATAATCAAAATACAGTAGTGCAAGCAAATACACCATAAATGAATACCCCAATCAGGTTGTATGAGGAGGTGTTAGCCAATAGGCCTGTCCCAAGAAGGGAAGGAGGGAGGGAAACCTGGACTGCAGCTGTATTAGCACTCTAACATCTACATTTATGGTAGGTACAAAACTGTACTATGTTCATCGTGCATACAGCTGCAGTCATAACAGATGGGTAGAATCCCAAAGCTAAGAAAGGGGTGGTAGGCACTAGGTGGAACTAGGAGGAGCCAGGATGCCCTGCAAGACTGCAGTGGCAAAGCCTGCTCTAGATTTGGAGTGTAATGAAAGGTGGTAGTGTTTGGAGAAGGTATGCACAGAACTCCAAGTGGCTGCTTCTAAAATATCTTTAGTAGGAACTCCTCTGAGGAAAGCTGCAGAGGTAGCCGTGGCCCTTGTGGAGTGAGATCTGATGCCTGTAGGTACAGTTTTGCCATGAAAAGAATAACAAAAGCATATGCAGTGGGCTATACATTTTGAGATTGTCTGTTTGGAAATTGGCTTCCCTTGAGCTCCTACAGTATAGGACACAAAGAGCTGTTCTGATATTCTGAAAGGCTTTGTTCTGTCCAAATAATAACGCAGTTTTCTGTGGATGCCCAAGGAATGTAGTAATCTCTCCCCTTTGTTTTGAGGATTAGGATAAAAGGTAGGTAAGTGTATAGCCTGATTCAAAGCTACCCTGGATACCACTTTTGGCATAAAGGACGGGTTGGTTCATAAGGAAACTCTGTCCTGATGGAAGATGATAAAAGGCTGCACAGCCATGAGGGCTTGTAGTTCCGATACCCTACGAGCTGAGGTAATAGCCAGAAGGAAAGCTGTTTTCCAGGACAAATATTGCAAATCTGTTGAGGCAGCTGGCTCAAAAGGAGGCAAGGTCAGTTTTTCTAGAATGAAATTGAGATCCCAAGCAGGTATTGGTTGTTTCCTTGGGGGTTTTATATTCTTAGCCCCTCTGAGGAACTGTCTTAAGAGGGGGTGAGAGAATAAAGGTGGATCAGTGTTGTATTCTGCAGAAATGGCTGAGGCATGGATTTTGATGGAGGAGAATGAAAGTCCACTGCTTAGCAGCTCAGCTAGATACTGTAATATTTGAGGTAAATTCAGTTTTCCAGGATTCTGGCCCTTTTTCTCATTCCAGGCACAAAACTGTTTCCATTTTGTGGAGTAAGCTTTTCTAGTAAACGGCCTTCTGGCCTCCAAAATGACATCCTGCACCAGCCAGATTGAGTGTTTTCAGCTGACTGTGAAGAGTTTTGAAGCTGTGCTGAGTCAGAAGAAGAGGCATTAAAGGCAGGGTCCATTGTGGGGAATGCGTCAGGCTCCTCAGGAGTGGGTACCAGTGTTGTCTTGGCCAGTCTGGAGCAATGAGAATCATCTTTGGTCTGTCTGCTCTGGTTTTTAATAGAACTTTGGGCAGCAGAGGAAGAGGTGGGAAGGCATAAACTGTCATTGTTGTCCAACTGAAAGAGAGAGCGTCCACTCTCCAGGCCTTTGGATGAAAAATCCTTGAGCAGAATTTTGTCAATTGGTGATTTTTGTGGGAGGCAAAGAGATCTATGTCTGGCCTTCCCCATGCTTGAATTATCTCTGTAAAAACTTGAGGATACAACTTCCATTCGTGTGGATCTGTCATATTTCTGCTTAGGTTGTCTGCCAGCGTGTTTTCCTTGCCTGGCAAGTACTGTGCTCCAGAGCCATGTTCCAAAGTGACATGGCCAGCCTGCATAGGGGGTATGAATGGGTTCCTCCCTGTTTGTTTATGTACCACATTACTGTGGTGTTGTCTGTCCTTATCAATAGTTGATCTGGATGCAGAAGGTCTTTGAAAGCTATAATAGCATTTATTACTGCTAGCATTTCCTTTTGATTGATGTGAAGGTGCTTTTCTTTTTGGGACCATTTGCCCTGAATGCACCGATCTGTCATGTGCGCCCCCAGGCGTAGTCCGAGGCGTCTGTTGTGATGACTTGATTTGCTTGAGGCTTGCTGAATGGGAGACCTGTGTTTGTTTGGCATGCTTGAGCCCACCACAGAAATTCCTTTTGAAGACATGGAATTAGTGGTATTATTGTTTCCAAACTGTGGCTGTGTTGAGACCATAGGTTTTTCAGGTACCATTGAAGTTTCCTCATATGCAGCTTTGCACATGGGATTAGTAGGATGCAAGATGCCATGAATCCTAGAGCCTGCAGGATTCTCCTTGCAGTCAGCCTGGTGAAATTTGCTAGTGTTCTGAAGTATTGAGTTAGTTGCCCCTGCTTCTCTGGCTTGAGGTAGGCCATCTGGATGTTTGTGTCCAAGTTGGCACCCAGGAAAATTATTTTCCGAGAGGGTATTAGCCTTGATTTCTTTTTGTTGACTCTGTATCCCAGATAATTCAACAACATTATTACATAAGCCAGATGTTTCAGAAGTATGTGCTTGCTGTCCGCTTGGATCAGGCAGTCGTCCAAATAGGGGTATATTTGTATCCCTTGAAGTCTGCAGTAGGCAATTACTGATGCCAGGCATTTCGTGAATACTCTGGGAGCAGTAGATAAGCCAAAGGGCAATGCAGAGAATTGATAATGGGTTGAACCTGCAAGAAATCTGAGGTATCTTCTGCAATTTTGTCTGATTGGGACATGCAGGTATGCCTCCTTGAAGTCCAATGTTACCAGCCAAGACTCCTTGCCCAGCATGGGAAGAAGCTGCTGTAAAGTGAGCATCTTGAATTTTGGTAAGAGTAAAAATGTGTTTAGGATGGATAGGTCCAAAATAGGTCTCCAATCTTTTCCCTTCCTTGGTACCAGGAATAGTCTGGAATAAAAACCTTGACCTTGTTTGTGAGTAGGTACCTCTTGAACAGCTTTCATGTCCATGAGATCTGAAATTTGTCTTTGTGCCTCTGCCCTTTGATTGTGTGGCAGGTTTGGCATGCCTCTCATTTTTGGAAGGGTGTGAAAATGGAATCTGTAGCCTCTGTTTATAATGTCCAGGATCCATTTGTCTTTTGTGACAATATGCCAATTTTTTGAAAATAATGCCAGTTTTCCGCCTAAGGGTGCTGCCATTTCAGCCTTGCTTGGCATGCAAAGGGGAAAGTCATTGGGCTTGCTTTCTGAATGGCTGCGAACTATCTTCACCACCTCTTTGTGTAGGAGCTTGCCACTGTCTGCCTCTAAACGATCCTTGGGATTGCCCTCTGCCCCTCGGGCGCCTGTATCTACCTCTTTGGGGTCTGTCCTTGGCTGGAAAGGACCAATTTTTGGAAGGCCAATTTCTACTGAAACGTGGAGGTTGTACCTGTAGAAAATCTTTCACTGTTTGCATTGATTTAGCCTTTTCTTCCATTTTCTTTAATACCTCCTCAGCATTAGCACCAAATAATACATCCTTTTGTAGAGGGGCATATAGTAATTTAGCTTTGACATGATCTGGTAAGGTTTGTTCCTTGAGCCAGGCATGTCTACGCATGACTGATCCTGTAACCGCAGCTTTACATGAGGCCTCTAGAGCATCAAAACCACATTGCAAGGTATGTTTACCCACTTGTTCTGCGCTATGCATCAAATCCTGCAACTCCTTCAAGTCTGGTTGTTCAGGTTGTGACATTTTACTTCTCAATTGTGATAACAGAAACTGTTGATACTTTAGCATATGGAACTGGCAGTTTAATGCCCTCATGGTTAAGGTGGCCGAGGTATATACCTTTTTCCCCCACCTTTCTAAGGATCTGGAATCTCTCTTGGAAGGTAATGGATTTTTAGCAGTGGAGGCCTTTATTCCCTTGGGGCCCTGTGAGATAGTTTCTGGGTCAGCCGCATAGCTTTTGTATAGAAATTGGTGGGAGTCAGGAACCCGGTAGTACCTGTCAGGCTTGACTGGGGCTGGAGGTAAAGAATCTGGGTTAAGGCAGGCCTCTGAGTACACATCATCTAGTATGTCCAAGACAGGAGGTATAGCCAGAGGCCTGTGCTGAGGCAGCAAGAGAAAATCCCTAAGCCTTTTCTTGGAATCTGAGTACTCTTGGCCTTCCCAGTGGAAGTGTTCCCTTAAGGTATGCAAGGTTTCCCCAAATGAGTAATCCTCTGGGGAGGATACAGAGGGAATGGACTCCTCTGCATCAGAATCTTCAAAAGGGGAGTAAGAAAGTTCCTGTTCATCAGAGTGCTCTGATATAATGGAGGCCTGATCAGAGGAGGGGGATTCTTCCTCCACTCTGGGCCTTTTGTCCAAGGGGCAGGGGGGGGGGGGTGTTGAGAACCCCTGATAAGAGTAATTAAATCCTCAGCCATTTTAAGCATCTGTTTTTTAGGCATGGGGCCTGGAGATGGGCCCTGTGTAGCTTGTCTCTTAGAATGCATGGGTGCTTTAGACTTAGTGAAAGCCTTGATGGAAAAAGAAAAGGAAGGTCTGAAGACACCTTGAGAGGAGGCAGACCTGTCTACATGTTGAGATTCACTACCAAGAGTGGCTTCGGTATCTGTAGTCGGGGTGTGGGCCGAGGAGCCTGCGACCTCGGGCACAGAAGACACCGCCAATGAAGTGTCGTCAGTAGTCAGGGGCTGCGTAGGCACCTCGCTGAGAACCGGACCACCTGTAGTCGGCTTTGTCGTGGTGTCGGTAGAGGCCGCGGACCTCGTGTTGTCGGTCCTTATCTTTGCACTTTTTAGACAAAACTGGAGTCGGAGTATCCGACGACATAATATAGTTAAATTTTTTGCCAAAATAATGCTGGGCGAACTCCGCCCGACGCTTAATGGTGCGTTTGTTGAATGTAGCACAAAAACGACAGACCGAGACATTGTGGTCTGGGCCTAAACGAGGAATACAGAGGGAATGAAAATCCTTATGCGGTATTTGCTTCCCACATGAAATACAATTATTAACTTTGTCTGAAATCGGTCTGAGGCAAGAAAAGTTTCCCCAACGGGGTACTTAGCTTTCAAGAAGACTTCGGTTGCAAAATTTTCGTAATTTCAGGAGCTGGCCGACCGGCACTTGCGAACTGCTTTCTGCTTCGGGCACCGCACGGCAAGAAAGACTGAAGAAAATGGTGCCGGCTGGTTCTTTTATACCCCTGTCACACTGACGTCAGGGAAGAAGCGACAACAACCGACGCCGGACCTAGACTTTGGAATTCGGCCGACCGAGGACCCGCCTGACGGCAGGAGAACCCATCTGTTATGACTGCAGCTGTATGCACGATGAACATCAAGCAATATTAAATTATAGAAGGACTGAAAAGGTCCCCAACTGGGTACTCATTTTATATAATGAATCAGACATCAGCAGTAGCAGAAACACCTGGCGTATGACTGGCAGCTGAAAAGTTCTGAGGGCTGGTGCGTGCCAATGTCACCTTTATGGTCCATGTACTCTTGACCATGTCAGACATCTCATGCACATTGGAGGGACTGAAAGCTTTTGGATACTGGCCATATGTACGCGAGACTAGAGGAGTAAACCTATATGCAGAATACTGCAACATGGGAATAGAAGGACATCGACAAAATATACAAAAAGAGTACTTCAGAAGGCCACCAACAATTTCTTGAGCTAAAAAATCTTTAATTGAATTCTGATGACTGTAGTATAAATAGAGGCACAATGAAGAGGCATGTATGCATCTGAGGAAGTCTTGATTCTGATGAAAACGCAGTTTATTTTGTGAGCGTTTATGTGTATAGGTTTGCTGTTTTGCCATCTTTTACTGTGGATTAAAGATTTTTAGCTCAAAAAATTTTTGGTGGCCTTCTGAAGTGCTCTTTTTGTATATTTTGAAGTCGTTTGGATTTCAGCACTTTACTTCTCACACTATTTGGTGATTGCAATTTTGGTGATTGCAATAACCACACCTGACATGAAATAAAAAGTAAAGATTCCAGGTTAAACCTCTAAGGAATGAACAACTGCAAATGGTATACCGCAGTTATCCATCCCGTCACCACGCCTGATTGTGATCTATGCCTCGGACACAAGACTGCATTACCAAAACCAGGGAACAAAACACAGTAGTGATTGCAATAGTGGGGACATCTATTCTGATGTATACACATTCAGCCATTATTCTGATACGGACATATTTATTTTTTTTTTTTTAGTTTATTTTGAACAGGTCATTTGTCCCAGAACTTAGACATTTTTTTTTTTTTTTTTTTACATTTAATTGTTATAATTAAATGTATATACTACTGAAGTTTTAAAATGTGTACATGGATTCAGGCACACAGGAACAGCAGAAATCAAACCGCAAGGGTCTTGAGGTAAAACTCGTATACACAGAGTCAGTGCTATCAGAAGTCTTAACTTGTTCTGGGTAACATGAGTCTCCTATCTACATTACAAGGATACGTTTCTCCAAAAGGCAGTGAGGCTCATAGTAATGTGCAGCATGCTGAATACATACAGACAGAATAAGAGCTAATCCAATTTTTAAACAAAACAACTTAAAAAGTTAATTTAAATAAATAAATCAAATGTAATTACACACAGAATTACTTTTAAACATCTGAACAACCCAGCTTCATTGCAGTTATCACAAAATGCAGTAAAGTAATTACATTGTTTGCAAGCTCTGTGGCACAGAGGGATAAATCCATAAAGTCCCTGATAATTTTTAAATTAAGATTGACCAAGTAGTGACCTGGGTGCTGCAGGAGCTGGTAAAGGTCACTGTAAGACAGAAAGGAGAAATGAAACACACTCATGTGGTATACGGAGGTCATAGCTCCAAACAACCTTAGTTACTGCTAACTTTCATGCTTATTCCTCAGGTAAACAGATTTAACACTTGTCAGTTACTGAAAATGAGAGATACCCGAAATATTCCTGTATCCACACACACACAAATATACCCCCCTTTGGACACAAACAGTCCCTGACATTGTCTAACTTGTTCTGATACCAAAAATACATGCAAAGGACCACACAGAATGTCTACTGCTATGTATAAGGGTCCCACTAAGCAAGTACATCATGCTGAACTATTGAATGTATACAGTTTAATGAGGAAACATAACTACACAAAACAAGGGCTGATTCAGCACTTGGTAAACAGCAACACTTAACATAAGTGTGGCTAAAATCTGATGCAAGCACTCCAACCTTTCTGACAAATAATGGTTAAGCATACCTCTCAACCTCTTAGCACAAGAAATCTGGACAAAGCTTAGAAAAAAAGGGGGGTATACAAAGGCCTAAAATAGGCACAGATTTAAAATATTGCACTTATAAACTTAGAATATTGCACTTATAAACTTAGAAAGTTGCTAAAATACGTTTTCTGTTGGCATGCATTTTTTTGAAGGACATGAAGTCTGAAACTCAAATATAAGTCATTATCTTATGACTTCAAATACTCAGTGATTTGACAGAAAACCACAAATTTTGTGAGGAGCAGGATCATAGGTTCATAGGTAGGTACTAGGCTATCTGCCCAAGGACATTTATAAGCCTAGCCAGAGTGTGTTGGCTTTTGCCACCCCCTTAGATTAGTTCCTTGTGCCTCTGACCAGCAAGGCCATTAGTTCCCTGCACTACTGTCCAGCAGAGCCACTGCAGTGATCCCCAGGGTAAATTTTCTGTTTCCCATCCACCCGTCAAGGTTTCTTTTGAAGAGTGCTAGTGAGGGGCTCTGCCTGATGTATATTGGAATCTTTTTCCAAAGCATGGGGAGTCTCTTGGTCAGGAATCTATCCCTCCAGCACGTCCTATTTATCAATGTGGTAAGGTTTATATCCTTATAGCGTGTGGCTCTCAGGGATTTGTTTTTTTTTTTTAGATGGAGCATATCCATCAATTCTGGGTTGGACATGGCATTGTATGTCAAGCAGAGATCACCTCTGAGTAAGCATAAACATGAGAAAAAATCTGCACTCTGTGAAAATCTGGACAGTTGAAAAGTATGTGGCAAAGGTCGCTTACTTCATTTCTCCATTTTTTTTTTAAAGATGGTGTGACGCAAGCAAATACCAATTTCTGGGGACAAGTCATATTAAATTCATGAGTCCCATACCCAGACGTTCCTCCCTCATTCCATTGGGTGAAGTGAGAGGTGACCCCCGACTGCCTCCAGAGATGAGCAGTCGGGCAGCCCCTCAGGGCTGCTGTGCGGGCCTGTCCAAGAACGGTTCTCGAGACTCGAAATTTCTCAGACCCCCTCTGCCTCTGGGCTGGCGTCCATCATGACCCCCTCTGCCTCTGCAGGAAGATGAGTCCTGAGTGTCCCGGGAGAACTAAGATTTTCGGAACCACATCTTCTTTGCCCCTTACTGTTTCCTGGAGAAGGATCTTTGAAGGGGTGAGAAGCGGATCCCGACAGCAGACAGTGTCTTCCCGTCCTTCTCACTCTGGACCAATGTTTCACACACAGTTAGATGACATGTGCCATACAGTTCACTGCCCTTATGGTAAAGGTTGCTGAAGCATACACCCGCTTCCCCAAACGATACATACTCCTCGACTCTCGGTCAGGAGGATGGACCATAGAGTTCTCCTGTGCTACCTCTTTCTTTGTGGCGGATGCCACCATCATGGTGTCTTACTGGGGACCCCTTAACTCCAGCTAGTCCCATCTGGTGGGGGGCTGAGAATCTTATCTGGATGCTTAGGAATAGGCTACATGGTGTCTGGTTCCTTCCATGCCTGAGATGCTGTCAGGTCCACAAGCGGGTCCTCGGGAGAGAACACCCAGGAGGTAGATGGGTCCATGCCGAATGCCTCTAGGAACACCGACTCGTCCGGGGTTGTTTTTTGGGCAGACCACCCCACCCTTTGGCAAAGGAGTTCCATGATGTCTCCAAAGGAGACATCTTTGGGGGGTGACCTGGGGGAACCTTCCCCTTCCTCCAAGTCGGTGTCATCCATGAGGAACACTGGAGAGGAGTCCAGGTGCCTCCTATTGCATGTTCGCTTGCGAGGAGCCTCCTCAGTAGGACTCTCTGTGGAGGACTCGCAAGCTTCTTGCTGCTCTGCTCTTGAATGGGAGCTCCCTGAGGCACAGCGAGCACGGGCTGTCCCTGAGAGAACAAGAATTTCAAAACCCAACCCAGAGCCAAGAGAGTGGGGGCAGAGTCCGAAGACGAGATGGTCAGGGATCTCAAAGCACTTGAGAGGACCCTCTCCACCACGACAAAAGCCGAGGAGGAGTGGACTTCCTGGGAAATAAGCAAGAAAGCCACTCCCCTCGGATCTGACGGGGGAGTCGGAGCAGAGACTGCCAGTGCCGAGATGCCGATGGGGATACTGTGCTCCAAAAGGCTTGGAGATGAAAGTGCCTCTCTGATCTGATGCCCAGACTATGGGAACGAGAACTTGGATCCGATCCAGTCAGATCCGACATGCTCAAGGTAATGGCCAGCGTTGATGTACGAGCTACCATCTGCGCCATCCCAGGAGGTCCTCTGATCCACAGACTCCAAAACCGATGGTCGGATCACAGAAGGAGTTATGGGGGTGAAGGAAGGGCTGCGAGCTCCCCGCTCCGGAAGGAGTGGGGGCTGGCAAAACTCCCATCTGGATCTGGGTGCAGATGAATTCCGCATCATCCTGTCCATCACTGCCTCAACTCAAACTACGGGTCGATCTAGTTGAAGAAGCCATTGACACCGACCGGGAGTGCCGATGAGGGGAACCTCTTAGATGGGGGCCTAGACATCTCTGGCTCTGGGGAGAACCTGGGCGATCGGAGCCTAGCAGTACTGGGCCTAGGAGGGGTCTTTGATTTAGCAGGAAGCCCCGCCGGAGACGAACGGTCTGGGGACCGCTTCCTAGACTTGTCCTTCTTTGGTTTTTCTTCTTTCCCAGACCCCATGGTGGGAGGTTGAGTCCCAGAAGCCTGGGGAGGGGAGGAAGTAAAAGCAGCTGATGTGGTAATGGGGACAGTGTCCCCGAAGAAGGGAGCAGATCTTTCATAACCAGCTTCGCCCTCCTGACCTTAAGGGTCCACGGGTTGAAACCCGTGCAGATTGGGGAGGAGGTCAGCAAATGGGTCGCGCCCAAACACACTACACACAGTGTGGCCATTGGCTGGGGAGAGCTTATGACCACACACTGTGCATTTTCTAAACAATGGCTTGGGGATTTCAGCTATACTAGGGAAGACACACACCCCAAACAGCACCTTGTAGACACACACACACACACACACACACACACACACACACACACACACACACACACACACTTTAGGAGAGGGAGCGGGAGACTACACTAACTACCACAAACTACTTTTAACTTTAACTTTTTTTTTGATGCGACAAACAAACGTATTATTGGGGGGGGGGGGTTGGAAAAGGAAAAGGATGGAATTAAATTTAGCCTAAACTACCACAAAAATAGTCACTTACCAAAAATACAGCCTGGAGCTCTGAGACCACAATGCGTAGCTTTTCAGCGGCAAACAAGATCTGGAGGAAGGAAGGAGATAGGGGAACATTATAGGTAAGGGAAGGAGCTTGGAGCTCAGATCAGATGCTAGTGATGTGACCATCTCGGATCCGAATACTCACAGGTTGAAGACCAAATTAAGTCAAACTACTTCAGATCCACACATTTTGTGAGGAGCAGACCAAATATATGAGAAAAAAATCTGTGAAAACCTGGACAGTTGAAAAGTATGTGGCAAAGGCCGCTTACTTCATTTCTCCATTTTTTTTTTTTAAAGATGGTGTGATGCAAGCAAATCCCAATTTCTGGGGTCCACTCATATTAAATTCATGGGACCCATACCCAGACGTTCCTCCTTCTACAGCTGGAAGGGTTTGTCCATACTGCTAGCATACTAATTATGCTCATTTTTTTTTTAATTAGCTCAGCTACCTCAAACACAATTTAAACTGTTTCATGTTATGTTGCTCTGTTCTCTACCTACACATCCTACTATTTGATATTTTACTAGCTTTTTTTCACTCCTGTTTAGCACAATGGACACTACAGTCATTAAATGTGGCCATTTCAAAAATTATGCCTTTGCCTTTTTACTTCAGCTGCAACACCTGGCTTCCTCACTTCTACTTTCTTAACTGGTATTGAATGATCTCAAGTGATCGCTACTTCTTCATTCTTAGTAATTCTTTGTGCTTCATTTCTCAAGTGTTTCTCAACTATGTTTTCTTAGCTACTTGTATTTTGTAATGCCGGCAGTTTCCATCCAGTGCATCAGCCTTGCTATGCTATCAAGTCTTCCAGCAGACATACCTTCTTCTGCATATTTCATAGCTGGCTGCAAGTTCTGCAAAAATGTTTGAAGTTCTGCATTACAGAACCTGCATCTGTCTTATCTCATTTTTCTGCAGGTTCAGTGGACCATCCAGTGTACAGCCCACTATCCTAAGCAGCCACTATCTACCTTAATCTGCTGGTTTTTGTTTCCAATATGACAGGCTCGATAACAGAATAGGTGATACTGCAATATTTTTAGTGGGCAAACCACACCTATGCAACTATAAAACAGCAGCCATCTCTGCCAAGACTCACACCGTGGCAAAACACATTTAGTCCTCACACACAAAATAAGGGTTACATATGCCTGCATGTGCATCCCTTTCTTCATCTAACCATATTAATTTGCCAACATTGTCACTCATTGTTCCTGTTTTACTTATTTAGCAATCTTCATTTTTTAAACGACCACTGGTCCATAAATTTTCAGAGATTAACCATAATCCACTTCTAAAATTTACACTGCAAAAGGTTTTGGAAAACTGAGGACACTCTGGGTTGGCAGCCCCACCTGCTGAATGTTCATTAAGATACTATTATACCACGAGTCCTCACCAAAAATTCAGCATCTGTCCTGTATGATGCTGTGCATTCCTCAGTAGAACATGACACACCCTCTCTTTCTGTACCTACAACAGGCCTCCAGACTAACTTCGCAATCCACCTTCACTACAAGGAGTTGCAAACCGGCAGGTTATACGTCGTCCTACTAAATTATGTCAACAATTCTTTGGAGCATTTCACAACTGCTTAAACGAAAATGCCAAACTACATTGGGTAAAACAAACAAAGGTATTACCATCCACACACTGCAATTTCAAGTTCAGAGTGCACTAATCTTGCAGGGATGGCAAAGCTCTTTTTTTACATTAACAGCTCATGCCCCAATGAACCTCTCAGTGCCAAAATTGGAATCCACATTCACTTTCATACTGCACTTTCCATTTCTTTAGTTAATGTGTTCTTAAAAATATGCACAATAGCTTTAGGTATGTGGAATATGCGTACCCCATATATGGAAGAATATGCACTGTCCAAACTTGATCAAAAATACACACCTGCAGAAGCCACAGTGCACCCAGAAAGATTTGCAACCTGCAGCACCCAGATATGTAGGCAAACAATATAAACTGTTAAATCTCTCTTGTATGGCATTCTTCCTAACGTTTGGAAAGTAGTCCACTCCAACCACATTCCCCAGGGAGCAATGTTCATACGTTAAAAATTACAACTCTCTAAAAACATGTAATATATTGGAACCACACATTCTCTATATTAAATGCACAATAATGTAATATGGACCTATGCAAATTAAAAGGAACCTTCTTTTCCAGGGCCTTACTGCAGACTCACTCCCTGGCAAAGTTTTCGTGGTATGAAGACTCCTAATTGCAAACTTTCCATTTTGAAGCTGGTGAGATGACTTTCTCTGCAAAGTGAACGTTATAACGTCCTCTACTCAGGAATACAGCAGGGTTCAGTTCAGGGGCCCTGCCTTTTCTCACTTTATCTCAACTAACTAGTAAATTTTTTGATGTCCATGTCACAGTCTATGCACATGAAATCATACATAATAAGAATGCTCACAGATAACATCGTACACAGCAAAAATGCTTACAGATTACATCATACACAACAAAAATGCTCCAAACAGCATCCTGTCCTGATGTTAACAGCTTCCTACTATCGCTGAACAAAAAGGAATTTGCCAATTTTGTACATTTTGTAAATGCGTTTATTGAAAATAACTTAAAATGCCAGCATATATAATTTATGTTATATTACCTGCTGGCTAAACAGTTCTTTACTGTCTCAACTGTAATTCAATGCATCGTGACCTGCACAGTCAATTTTTAATACTGTATATCCTGCATATTGTAACACTTGTGTTTTCTGCCCCATCACAGTCTCCTCGAAAATGGACATTGGCCAGTTTAGGGTTGACCTGCTTATCAAGACAAAGAAATAAAATACTATTCAGGGTTTGCAGCAATTTCTTAACTATTAAGTAGTTGCTTACAAAGTGACATTGCTAAATTTAAAATGGCTGCAATTTGAACAGCTCCTTCAGTAAATGCTACTTGGAACTGGGCCCTAGGATACACCAAGTCCCTGTAACATAGCAACTCAGAGCTCTACACCATTTGCAACAGTCATCACACAACCCGGGTATCTGTTTTGATCTCACAACTCTCCTTTATAACTCTTATGGACCATGTCCAAAACAAGCTTAATAAACAAACAAAAGCAAAACACAGTATCACAGGACTATCAAGCCCAAAGGCTAAAATAAGCATTATGAAATAAAGGCTTTATGGCCTAATTAGGTTACAGACTCTCACTACAGCTATTTTTGTTACTAAATCGTCTTGTCTTCAGGGATACAAAAATAAAAAACAGGAAGACCCATTCTTTTTTCATTGAACTAAGAACAGTACACACACACAGCTTTCAACAGACACCTTAAAGCAGCTTTCAACAGACACCTACAATGAATGAGATGAGAAATACATCTTCCATCATCTCAATATGAGCATCTAACATCATAAGCAAATTCCATTTTCACAGCTACTAATTTCCTCATTCTAGTCCAATTCCTGCTCATAAAAATATTCCGTTTTCTAGACTTGAATTTGAATCTACTTTACGGAACAACCTAACATTTGCTGAGCTGGAAAGTCTAAGCAAAACTCTCATTTTCAGTGGCATGCAATATGCTGGTCCCACTTTCTTACTACAGAATTGAAATGTCACGTTTCTCTGTGCATGTTTCACTATCAACTTCCAGCTGCATCTGAATCCCTATTTTCTCCTCTATTAAAAACAGTCTCAACCCTTACTACACTGTATGTAAGGAAAAGCAAACACTAATGGTTACCCAGAGGTGCGATTTTACTGCATTTCTACTTTATGTATAATCTATCCTTATCTAAGTCAGCTAGCATTCTGGGTAGTTCCCAAGCCAAAGTCGAGTACTAGAGAGAGAGAAAAAAAAAGCTCTGAACACTGGCACAGATCCCTGTGGCTGTAGTTATTACTAAATACACCATAACTCAATGTGTTAGAAACTAAAGCAAGGAGCACACGTTAGAACCTAAAGCAAGGATCACGCATACGGCCTTTGTTACAGCCACTACTTAATGCATTAAATTAAGAAGCATCAATATCACTTGCAGGTTCTTAAATAAATGCTGGTACTCTGCTTGCACCCCTCTGGCAACTGCCAATCACTTCCTCTAACAGACTGTGCGCCAGGGAAGCTACCCCCTTTGCCCTGCCTTATTTATGACTTCAGTAATAGTCCTGAAAGGTTATCTAATATTGTGATATTTCTTGTACTATAAACGTTCTGGTTCTGGATATCTTTTACTGCTTTACTTGTCTGTGTCCAGGAATGATCCTTTTGTAGGAGTATACATCATCCATTTATTAAAGTAAATTTTGCTGTCAAACACCCCTCTTCCACTGCAGCCTTCATCAACTCTGCATCCAGACAGCCTGCCTCCATGCCTGCTCAGTAAACCTCTCCTCTGCCCAGTTTAAACACATTACAGTAGTAAGTATGGCTTACAAGACACGGGGACCTGGCACAAGCAGAGAAAGTCTGACAGCTCAGACAGAGCTTGTCACCCCTTTATGAGTGCCAGGGGTTACTGTGTCAGCAGCACTGTTAGAAAAGTCACCCTGCTGTACCTCTGTAAATAGCCCTTTTCCAATCGGTTTATAGCTAACTGGCTAACAAGTTTGTCTGCACACAGGAAGGGGATATTGCAAAGGACAACCAGTGGATACACATAAGTATATGTCATAAGGGTCATGGCTGGGGAAATCAGAAAGTTAAAACCACGAACATGTAACACAGCAAGCAGATGCATAAAAAGATCTTAAAGTCTTAAGACATAGTGGGAAAATTACAAAGGTAAGGGATACAATGCAGTTCAAATCTAGTATAGCAACAGAGAAGGAAGTGTAACCATGTACTGCAAACTGAAGATGAAAGAAGTGAATCAGATACACATCAAAAGCATGAATATGCACACACATACGTTAAACCTGTAAGGACCCAAAAGCTAAAGAAAAAAATGTAATCAATGTACTGAGCTACAAGGCAGAAAACAACTCAAAAAGACAGGCAGGACAGATGTAAGGAAGAGGCACTGAGATGTGTGTATCTTCATTCTGCCTCGATCATGTTTTCCTCAAACAGAAGGATGATGTACGGGAAACACTGTTTCATGGCTTGTTCTCTCTGAGCTCATCAGAAATGACCTACAAGACAAAAAGAGTGATATCTAGTATCATATAGTTTGTTTGTTTGTGTCTTTCGGCTTTTCCCGGTTAGGGGTCGCCACAGCGGAACTCTGGTCCACTAATTATTGGCAGTAGAGTTTTATGTGCTGGCTTGCCGGGCCTAACGCACAACCTTCCACGAAGGAACGCCCATTCACGCATGTCGCCACACAGAAGACGCTCTGAGGATCGAACGGGCAACGTCTAACTGTGAGGCTACAACGCTACCGTAGCACCACCACCGCAGTCCAGTATCATATAGTAATATCATCAATATTGTTATGGGGACTAACTGCTATCAAATGTTATTCACAGTCCAAAAGGAAACTCAACCTAAAACTGATGTACAGAATTTCTTAATCAGCAGTGAAGATGACCCCAGCCAAGTGCCATTCAAAAAAAAAACTCTTGGCCCAAGAGGTAAAATTTACAGTGAACATTCTCCTCACCCATTTTCCTGTGCATTAACTGAGGCAACCTAGAAAATGTTTTTTTTATTTTATTTTTAATATCTTTCTATTTTTCCGAAATTCAAGACAAGAGTGCATTATTCAACATATCAAAGTCATAAAAAGACACCCAGCACGTCATGGTTACAGTGTCCTAGCATCTCTTTCTTCTACATATGACTACAATTAATGTTGTTTAGAAGCAATACATCCATGTCTTCCCCAGTCCCCAAATCTAGAAGTGTCTGACATTTTTACAGATGTTCACTCCACTGTCCTTTAATGCAACAGACCTAGGAAACAGCTAGACTGGGACTGGCACACACTGGTAACCTGCACAGCAGAACAGTATGCAAACCACTATCAGGACAGCAAATCAGTAAAAAGAAAACACTCCACCCTAGACCATATAGTGACAGAAGGCATACAGGCATTCACAGGAAGCAAAGAGAAGGGCTTGCATCATGCTGTTTGCACACCTGAGACAGCCAAGAAGGACGTCACATTAGGCACTGCCTTGTTCCAATTCACACACATGAAGATGTGAACATCAACCCATTGCCAACAAGGCACATTAGTAAACAGACTGCTAAACTGCACTACTAACAGACAGTGAGAGTACTATCAGAGTGTCCAGGAAACAGAACTCCAGTCAGGGTGGAGAAGGTAACCAAACCTATTCACAGCAGGTTCATGCCCTTTTTTTTTTGTTCAATAACCTGCCGCTGCTTTTAGCAGAACTCTAAACAAGATTCACTTCAGCCATCCTAGCTGCAGGACTTTTATAAACGCAAGCATAGTCCGAGCACAACTTATGCATTACAAATGTCATCACCTGAACTGAAACCAGTACCATCAGTTTAACTTTTATTATAGTGCTTTTCCACAAAGGACTTTACAAAAAGACAAACCTTAAACAAATGTTAATCAAATGTCAGTAAAAATGCCAACATATTTACTAAGTAATAAAATGAACAAGCACCTCAGGAACTATTTGGAAAAGTTAACTTTATTTACATATTGAGCAGGTGGACCACACTGCTACAGGATCTAGTTTACTGAGGAACCCAAGATGACTGCTTTCATAAGATCTTTTCAGCGAACAAATAAAGGTAATGATGAAATAAAGAGGCAGTAGCAATACTCTCAAAAACAGTAACTCAAGAAAGAAAGAAAAAACAACCACAAATATCTAATCAATACCTAATTAATATGTAATATAGCTTAAACTCTTAACATGAAAAAAAAATCTCCACAACTGCAGAACACAAACACAATAAAAAAAAAACTGCATACAGATACCCAAAGGAGTCAATTACAGTGAGGTGTTTCATCAGAAGGGCTATGCAGTAAGTCTACTCAGTTCAGGCATAAAGCCACTGCTAAAACCTTCCTCAGAGGGTTCGAAGAGGGATAAAAGATTGTTGCATCATGTGCTAAGTCCTGAGTAACCTGGTCATTTAAACAGAGCTACCCTTGCTTTTGCAGTGCAGGTGGGGTTAAGTGTTCTACTTAAAGATGTGTGCACAGATTCCATGCCACCTACCTGGTTATGAAGCATTTCTCACAGCAAAGGCAAATGTCTCTCTGAACACACTGCACTTCATAGCAATACACCATAAAACATGAGGTGAGTGATATCAGACTTCTGCATAGGTGGCATCAGCTAAAGATACTGGTCTGTTAGCTGCAAACACATCTGTAGAGCCCCCCCCCCCCCCCCACGACCTCTGTGTTGTGATGTAAGCAGCCAAGTTTAGTTTGCAGGCTAAAACCCAGACAGGCCAGGATCTTGAAGAGATGCACAACCTGGGGTTGGTATAAGGGTTAAGGTCTTTACTTCATGAACACAAAAAATAGGGTTTAATTCTCACCTTTGAAAGTGAAATTGGCTAGATTTAAAATAACCCAGAAGGGTAACTAACCTAGTACTTACTTATGGGGTTGGGGGTTGATAAATGGTAAAGGTGTCTGCCTCCTTGACACACAGTATAGTGTTTGATTCACGCCTTTGAAAGAGAAATTGGCTAGGCTTAAAATACCTAGCATTGCAATGGTGAAATCTTCAATCATTAAAGTGTTGCACTAAATAAATTCCTCAAACGAGAAGCAGAGGACAGAAGCCCCAATGACAACATACTTTAAGGTAAGCTCAATTTATACAAAGCAACACAAGCTTTTGATGGGCTTTTCTGACTTGTCAAGTCACATGCTCCATAAAGGTATGGCTTACTTAAACAGAATATCAGACTCATGTCAAGGTTAACTTTGAGCTTGACAGAACAATCAAACCACAGCAGCAAAGAACCACTGAGTGAGAACACAGACTCCTGACTACAGAATGAATATAAAAGAAAGTCAGAGTGATCCAAAATCTCCCTGTGGCTGGGGATGGGGAGAAGACTAAGATCATCCTTCTACATTCTGTACAAGAACAATAGAGGTATTTGCTTTTAACACTTGCTAAATGATAGAAAGTGCTGTCTGAAAAATGTAAAATGGTGTTTTTTTTCATTGATATGGTACATGCAAATAAGCAAAAAAAAATCGAATGTGCTCTAGTAATACCTAAATGTATACAGGTGGACATTGTGCACTATTTTAATTCATTAACTAAATTAGGCAGTATGAGGCAAAAAGGCACTTTTTTTTGCATCTTTGGTAATTATTTCAAGGCAGGTCAGAGGTCACAGCACATATACTGCACTACAGGTGACCGAACTTGGTGAGCCAGGAGATGCGAGTAATTTTGTAAACTGTTTTCTAGCACAACACAAAGGGTCACTTAGTATTTCTTTTGTTTAACTGAATTAGAAGAAGGTAAATTAGCAGGAGTAACAACCATGTGATATGACTGATATGATTAGTGTTGGTGCTACCTTCTTTCTATTCTGGTGAGCTACTTTCATGAATCAAATGGATTTTGAAGATCTCATCCCTCAAGAATGGGTACTTTTTGCAAACAAGGTTTAGTACTCTACTTCCGTGATCTTAATTAGCCATCTTAGGAAATGGTGAACTAGCATTACAGCTGGTAAATCATTAAAATCCAAAGACCTGTTTAGATCTGTAAAGAGTACCATGGAGATTGCTAGTACTCTGTTTTCAGGTAATATAGGGCAGTCATGTCAAAACAATGAAACGCCAACAATGAATCCTAACATGCACGGTGTTTTTAGTAATATGAACTCCACACCACCTAATCTTAATACATACCAACTTCACAGCTACACAATCATGGCGGAAAATGCAAACACCCTAAAGGTAAAACTCCTATTACTTAGGATCTTTCAGTTTCTGATACCCTTTTTATCCTACTCAGATTAGTGAGAAAGGCAGAATCCTTCAAAACATGAAATGCCTTTTTCTGTTTTGCCTACATGCAATTCACAATTACTGGGTACATTAGTGACCAAGTTCTTTTGCACCTCAATCAAATGATTTTCAGGCCTACATTAGTATCAACACCCTTTTTCCCATTTTGTACATGGGGTTGGGTGTCACATCAGGAGTGAACATCACCTAGAGTCAATATTCACACTTGTAGGTACTTCAAATGTTTACGACATAGATTTTTTTGGCAATTGCAGCTCAACTTGGATAATTTACCTAGCTAGACAAACTTCTAGGCCTTTCAGGCTTATAATTAGTGAACACTTGAGTGACATCAGGATGCATAAGCAAACTAGTGCATTATATAAGCACATTTGTAACCATCAGACTGGTCTGTTCAAATGGGTCTACTTTGATAGACCGAACGTGCATTTCACCGACACATGCTTTACCGACCCCAAATGTCCGAAACGTTAGTTCACCGACTGTTCAAAAACTCGACTGTCACTTTACCGACAAACGCTATATCAGTGCGATGTAACAAGAATAATCCGTAATGTAAACAAATAGTATACTATGTTAAAAAAGCAGAACAGAAAGTTATCTGATTAAAATATACAGTTTACAAACGTCAACTTAAACATATCACATGTTAGAATATCAGGAACATACGGATATACATGGTAGCGTACATTTCTCTACATATATATTGTAACGTATATTTTCCCTATGAGTTAAACAGTATGCACCGAGTACCTGTTTAAGATACACTGTTCCATCTACTTTGCAGCGACGGCTTTGTAGTATGAAATAGTATCCTATAACGCTAAGAAATCAATTATATATACGTAACTAAGTAGTTACAGTAATAGAAAATGTTCTATCAGAGCGTTTGTTCATCCTTACAATGTGTGAGCCACTGTTACGTGTTTGTTAACGTGGAGTCATAAAGGTATATCTGTATTTATTAGTCAACTCTATGGACAAGTGGTAATTAGATAGTATTTCTGTTGCCTAATGTTTACGTGTTTCTTAACGTGGAGTTAGATAGTTATATCTGTATTTGTTTAGTAAACTGTTTGAATACGTGGTAATCATATAGCGTTTGTCGGTAAAGTGACAGTCGAGTTTTTGAATAGTCGGTGAACTAACGTTTCGAACATTTGGGGTCGGTAAAGCATGTGTCGGTGAAATGCACGTTCTGTCTCTCAAAGTAGACCCGTTCAAATTTACTATCATTGATTGCATTGTGCACAAAAATAATGACTTAGCTGGTTTACATCAAGTTCTGAACATCAAAGAAAAAAGTGGATTGTCAAACTGGGTGGGTTTTTTCCTCCCGGTTTAAATGAACAGTTTTGATTGCTTTATTTGTTTGTTTTGATTGGTCTCTGTCCTATCTGTATCCTTATATATTAATGGGCTGCTTTGGAATGCAATGATTTTTATTATTTGTGCCACACTGAGGAAGGCTGTTTAGCCAAAACCAGTTTGTTCTTATTGCATATGTATATGCAGTCTGTTTCTATGGTTTATATTATGCGTATTTTTTAATATACTCATTTTCAAACAGGACCTGTGCTGGCTCTTTTCTTTTGGTTGTTTCTACTGGCTCGAACCGTGCACTTGCTGTACGTGCGGGTGCTCTTCTGTGTTTGGGAGGCTTCCTTTTTCACTCGCAGTTGGCGACTTTCCTGTTTGGCCGTTTTTCCATTTTGGTGGCTGGGTCAGCCACATTGGGATACATTTTACACAGGACAGAGACTGAGTTTTTCTATTTTCCACAATTCTCAGTTTGTACTCGGAGGTTTACTTTGTGTTGAGTGCAATACACTCCAGCAGTCGTTGGCGTTTGGATTGTGAGAGTCTCACCAAGGCCAGTTACATTTCAGTTGGGCATTTGGTACTGTATGCTTACTTGTACGCTATTGGGGGAATTTGGTATGTCTGTTTTCCAACTATTTGAGCGATGGCTCTTGCTTTAACATATGTATGGTTATTGAATTATATATAGGGCCCTTTGTTTTCTTTGGGGCCTGTGTTGCCTGAGCTCGCTTTCATTTAGTGGTTGTTTATGTCATGGCGGCGTTTCCAAAAAAGTTTTCTCTAACATCAGGACTTTTATTAACATTGCCTTTAGTGTCAAGAGAGTGAATTATTCAGTTCTACGGATTTGGGAACTCTATGTGTTTACACAGCTACGGACTTTCTCATCATGTGATATGTGGATTATTAGCTTAGACACTATTCTTTTTACAGCTTATATTGGCGGGCGTCAGTAACAACTTTGATATGCAGACAGTCATTCTGTGACAAACTAAAGTTTGATGAGGTCTTCATTTGGAGTTTTCAAGGGCACAGGACAAAAAACTTTTTATATGTGGATGTTTTCATTGATAAACTGTGGGATATACATATTTTTGAAGCTGTATTTTGGTCTATGTTTACAAGGGCTGTTCTGCATTTCAGCGGTTACATTTTTCAGACATTTGTGAGCCAATGTTTGATTTATCATTGCACTGTTCAGTGTTCTGTATACATTGCATCACTGTGTTTTTTTATGTAACTCAGTTAAGAACATGGTTCATACATATGGTAGCAGGTGCTCTAGAATTATCAGGGTCCGTTACTGAGCTTCAGTTTTACTTTGTTTTAAATGTTGGTATATATTCTATACAGGCACAAGTTTTGGCATGAGGCCCCTTAATACATTTGACTACACTGTATATGGGATACTGACCTTGTTTTAGTGTGGTTGTGGGCTTCTATCGTATCCTTTTTGAAATTTTCTACTCATTAATATATTACTTTTTGGTGCAGGAATTTGACACTTCTGTGCCGTTTATTGGGATTTCTTGGGACCATTGGTTCATGCTAGTGTTTAAGCAATATTATTATCATAGATGACAGGGGGATAACCCTGGTATACGAGTGCCTTATTATTCATTAATATTTGCATATTTTTTTCATTTGGGCAACTAGGATGTTACAGTGTTTCCTTTCCTTTGGCCTGTGATCTTTGTGGTTCAATATGTTTGGTTTGGATTCTACATATATACTATTTTAACATAGCTGTTTTGTGTTATGTTTTAACACATTGAGTCTATGTGACTAAGGCTATTGATAGCACCGATGGCAATTCATTTAATATAGACATAGATCATACTTTGAACCACTTGAGTTTATAAAAGCAGTGAACTTTTCATTATTGGGCCTTTTATTATCATTTATGGTTTGGTGACACACATTGGGTTGCCCTGGTTATACCAACTAGTTAAGGATTTGGCTTCTATTATCAGGGGTTTGTCTTCCGACACCAATGATTTAGGGATATTTGGTTTGGCTTCACAACATGTATCTGGTGGTCCCTCAAATTCCAGTACTGATCCAGCATATGAATGCCAAATGGCCTTTACAAAATTAATGAAAGGCATTAAGCATCTTAGAAGTAATGTATGGCATCTTTGTCTTTTTAAGGCATATCAATATAAACAAATGTCTCCAAGAGGGCTCCGTGTGAAGCTTCAGCCCTTAGTACCACAAACTGATCAAACTTTGCTTGATGATTGGCTGACAGTTCAGAAACAGGCTTCTATGGGTTTTGTCAATGCTCCTGTGGCATATTATGAAAGGACTATACAACAACAAAACTGTGAAGTTGAAACCCTTGGTCAGGGGTTCGTGAAATTTTAAGATTTGCCATGTTATGTGTCTGGGGTGAGTCAGTTAGGTAAGGATATTTCGGAATTAGAAAATACTTTGAAGGAGAGGAACATTAGAAAGTTTAACAGGGACCTTGATGACTTTGACAGAGGGAGACCATTTGTGGTACATAAGAATGTCAGATTTTTGACTCCTAATTCCAAATCAGTTAAACCAAAAAGAATAAAACCCATTCTCAAGAAAAGAAGTAGGGATGTACTCACTTCTGGTGAGGACACTTCGTCCAACACTGAAGGGGAAGACAGCCAAACAGATAGGTCACCAATTCCCAAGAGGAATAACACAGCTAATAACTCGGGTTACCCTTTAGAGTTAAGTCAAGAAGAGGGGGGAGGAAACACAAAGGTCCCTCCAGATTTGGAGGGTATTCTGAGCATGATAATTCGGAGTTAAATGGTTCTTCTAATGTACACATTTCTTCCTATGCCTTATCTGACTTGCAAATAAAAATCTTGAACAAAGGTTTAGGTTTTGTGCTGAGTTTCAATGTATCCGAACAAGAGTTTGCACAGGATGTTATTAATTTTTGTCGCCTGCTCAATTTACGTTTGTTTTACAAGGACAAGGATGCCTCTGATGATGAAACTTTCCGTTTTTGGAAGTCCACATTTAAACCCTCCATGTCACCAATTGTCTCGGTTTTCAGAACAGGTTTCTTAGGGATTTGCATATGCAGCTTGGTAAAGATTGTGTGATGCATGATAACATTACGAGGGCAGAACGCCTTTCAATAGAAGAACTTAAGTCTAATAATGATATTGTGGTTTTGCCAGCTGATAAGGGAGGAGCGGTGGTGGTCCTAGATTAGACAGATTACCATCAGGAAGGTCTCAAACAGATAATGGATCGTAAATATTATATGATTATGCCTTTAGAGCCCACTATGAAATTCAAGTCTGAGATTGACAGCTTTCTGGACAAAGCAGTCGAAGAGGGTATTATCTTCTAGAGAGACATGTTTTCATTTGAAAGTGGACCACCCTAAACAACAATACGTCTACTTATTGCCTAAAATCCATAAGGACCCTATTCATCCCCCTGGGCGACCTATTGTTTCTGGGAGGGGCTCATTAACAGAACCTCTCTCAGAGTTCCTCACTCAACATCTGAAACCCCTGTTGTCTCATATACGGTCATGGATTCAAGACACAACACAGTTCTTGGGAATTATTTCGGATCTCCAATTGGAACCCGATTGGTTGCTATGTGCCATGGATGTCACCTCCCTGTATACTAACATTCCTCACTGGGCGGGCCTGATGGCACTTCAGTATTGGCTAGACAGGGCTAATTTGTAGAGACCGGGATTTAACACCTTTTTAGTATGTCTAGCTGAATATGTTCTTGACAAGAACGTATTCTATTTTCAACAGCAATGTGTTTGGCAAGTTCAGAGGACAGCAATTTGGGCATCTTTTGCCCCCATATATGCCGATATACTTATGGCCTATATAGAGGAGGCACTTATTTATGATAGAAGCCATAATATTTACCTTGATGAAATGGATATTTGGAGACGATATTTTGATGACTGTTGGCTTGTGTAGAGGGCTGACGCTGGGTTTCTTCAGGAATTTGTGGAATACCTGAATGAAAATATTTGGGGTATTGAGTTTAAATTACTTTGGCATAAACAAGAGATAACATGTTTTGGTCACACATACTCCTTCGAATACATTAGCAACACAGGTGTTCCGCAAATTCCCTCAATATAACACTTTACTTCATGCATCTAGCTTCCACCCCCAACGTGTCATCAGGAATATCCTGAAGTCTCAATTTCTCAGGGTTAAAAGAATATGTTCTAGTACTGCCACTCACGAGTATTTCAAATCGGATTTATGTGCCAGATTCAGAGCCCAAGGATACAGGGTTGGTAACATCCATGTGGCCAATCTGTATGCGGAATCATATGAGAGATCTGAATTATTAAGGTACAAGGAACAGGTCTCTGCTCAGGGTTCTCGGATCAGGTTAGTTACCACTTATGGTAAAAATACCCAATCATTTATAGACATAGTTTCTAGACACTGGAACATTTTAGGTGGGGAGGGTCCTTTTATGGATATTTTGGACGATAAATCTGTCTTTTCTTTTCGCAGGGGTAGATCCTTGGGCTCTTTGTTTAGTCATTTTTAAAAGGGCCTGGTATGAAAAAATATTGACCATTACTGGGCATAAGTTGGTAGGTGGTCATCCCTGAGGTCATTGCTCAAGTTGTTCACATATATACAAAACCACTTGCTTTACTAGTAAAAATACTTCAAATATTTATGACATAGATTTTTTTTTGGCAATTGCAGCTCAACTTGGATAATTTACCTAGCTAGCTGCTCTTGTCAAGCCTTTTATGTGGGACAAACTTCTAGGCCTTTCAGGCTTAGAATTAGTGAACACTTGAGTGACATCAGGATGCATAAGCAAACTAGTGCATTATATAAGCACATTTGTAACCATCAGACTGGTCTGTTCAAATTTACTATCATTGATTGCATTGTGCACAAAAATAATAACTTAGCTGGTTTACATCAAGTTCTGAACATCAAAGAAAAAAGTGGATTGTCAAACTAGGTGGGCTTTTTCCTCCCGGTTTAAATGAACAGTTTTGATTGCTTTATTTGTTTACTGTTTTGATTGGTCTCTGTCCTATTTGTATGCTTATAGGTTCATAATAGGCTATCTGCCCTAGGGCATTTATAAGCCTAGCCAGAATGTGTATGGCTTTAGCCACCCATTTTAAATTTATTTTGCTATGCCCTTTTTCGAGGTTAGTATACTGTGCCTCTGTCTAACAGTGACACTGAAGTGATACCCGGGGTAAACCTACGATCTCCCATCCACTCATCAAGATTCCTCTTGAAGAGAGTCAATGAGGGACTCTGCCTAACCTGGACTGGGATTTTATTCCAGAGTGAAGGGAGCCTCTGGGTTATGAATCTGTCCCTCCAGCATGTCCTATTTATTTCAGTGCTGAGGTTCAAGTCTCTCGAGCGTAGCTCGATGGGATTTGGATTTTCTGAGGTGCAGCATGTCCATTAATTCCGGGTTGGACATGGCTTTATACGTCAGGCACAGATAGTCTCTGAACAGGCGGTATGCCACTGAGTAGAGCTGGAGTTTCTTTAACCGGGCAGCATATGGCATCTGTTTGAGCCCTTTGATCCTCTTGGTGAGGTACTTTTGGGGTCTTTCCAGTTGCTGCAGGTGTCTGGTAAGGTACATCCCAAAAGGGGCATTGTACTCAATTATGGGCCTGATGAGGGATGAGTAAAGAGGCACGATGACCTCCCCTGATCTAGATGTGAATCCCTTCATGATTAGGTGGGCTATATAAAATGTTTTTCTAACCACTTTGGCCACATGGTTGTCAAATGAGAGATTGCTATCAACTTGGTATATATTAATGGGCTGCTTTGGAATGCAATTATTTTTATTATTTGTGTCACACTGAGGAAGGCTGTTTAGCCGAAACCGGTTTGTGCAGTTTGTTCTTTTTGCATATGTACATGCAGTCTGTTTCTATGGTTTATATTATGTGTATTTTTTAACACACTCATTTTCGAACAGGACCTGTGCTGGCTCTTTTCTTTTGGTTGTTTCTATTGGCTTGAGCCGTGCACTTGCTGTACGTGCGGGTGCTCTTCTGTGTTTGGCATTCTTTTGAACCACACACATTTACACCTACGGCCAGTTTAGATTATCCAAATCACCTACTCCAAGTCTTTGGGAAGTGGTAAGAAACTGAAGCACCTTACGAAAACTCACACAAACACAGGGAGGATAAGCAGACTCTAGTACTCCAGCTGAGAATCAAATCAGGGAACCTCTTGCTGTGAGGCCTGTATGCTTCCAGAAAAATGCTTGTCAAAATGTCCATGCCAAAAAAATTAAAATAAACAAATCTATGGAGAAGAAGGGTAAGTGGAGTCCCAAAAGTAATGGCCATCACAAAACTATAGAAATCATATCAATAAGCCAGACCTTCTGGACTTCACACCAGTTTTATTTACTTATACACGTGCTTAAGAGGTAAGTAGCGTGATGTCATGACCTTGGTTTCAGTTAAATTAAGTTTAGCAGTAAATCAATTTTAAATCACCAATGCAGTCAGTGCACTCTAAAATAGACTGCTACACAGTCAACTGCTGCGGTACGAGGGACAATGCCCTAACTATGGCCCAGGCAGCCACAGCTCTACTAGCAAGTTGGGCACTTGATAGAGATGGCAGGGGAGGGAGAGCATGCTTATCCTGGGAGGGAACATCACTGGGAAAGTCAAATGCCCTTAGAAGAGGGGTGATGAAACTCTTAACACTGTCTGGGGATGGGTGTCTAGGCCACAAAGACATAGTATGATGGTAGCCTTCATAAAGAAAGTGCACAGTGTTTGTACAACAGTTCGGCTTGTGTAGTGGTCCTCACGGTGACATGGGTAACAGAACTCCAAGGCCAAGAATTAAAACAGCATGCTTATTGCTAGGATGCTGGCATGTGCACAAGCAATACTCATGACTGCCTTAATGGCTGCTTCCACCCCCCCCCCCCACACACACACACACACGGATACATCTTCACTACAGGACAGAATGAACAAACTTAGTCCGACTGAAGGAGAACTGACAGTAGTGGGGCAAGAGGGCAAAAAGGGCTAAGGAAATGTTGCCCAGTGTCAGTACACTTGAACAGGTCATTTGCTACTTATAGAAGGAAGAAGAAAAACTGCTGAACAAACAATGTATGTCGGCGCACTCAGTTTTATAGCCATAATATAAAAGAAATATAAATGCATGTGTTTACAACAATATACATTTAGTAAACTGTCAAACCTTTCTTAAGCAAACATTCCAACTTACTGTGTCAGACTTGGAGTATGATGTTACCAACACAGAAATCAATGTAATTCTATGGCTAAATATAACAAGCTGAAAATTACTTTCTATTTGCTGGTTGTGGAAGTGTGAATCATTCACAAAAGGGAAAGGAGGAAACTGACAAGAAATGCACAGCAGGCAAGCTTTGATATGACAAACTTAAGAAATGGAAAGTGAAGAAGGGGGTGTATGTATCACATTCAATTTGTACTGTGGGTGCAAACTGTTCAAGTGACAAAAGTCAAAGTAATGACATAAGACCACACTAACATCTGTACAGAAAGGCAAACTGATCAGCTGGAAAAAGCGGTCCTGTTTCATATATACTACTAGACTTAGGTGATTCATGTACACACACTCCCTGTGTTCAAAGATATCACAATGTCTTACATCATTCACCACACAAATAACAGTACCATTACGCATTTTCTTCTCAGCTATTTAAATTTATTCCTTAGTTCATAGCTGAATACTAATTGCTCTGAGAAGTCTAGGAGTCTCCTACTGATAGCCAAATAACTGTTGTGCTGAAGTTGCCAGGAGAAAAGGTGTCACCTTATCCTTATTAGTCCTTCTGTAGCAGAGCTCAGTAAACACCTGGCAGAGACACTAACCACCTGTTCATCCATGGAACGGGTTATCACCCAGTGTACTCATAAAGCAAGCCTACCATCTACAAGCACGTAGCTTTACTACAGAAGGTATGATGCCACCCTCCCCCCGACACATACCCAGAAGGCAGTCTTTCTGGAGTTTCCTCTTTCCACTTCCACCAATTTCACTGTCTGCAAATAGAAGAAGTAAAGTCTACCACAGTACAGTTCCAGGTGTGCAGCCATGCCTATGTGAATGAAGGTCACAAACATAATAAAGTCACATCCACAAATCAACTCAGAGTGGAGAACAGGCAACAGACAACCTGTTGTAATGTTAATGCCCACTACAAAATAAGTCAGTAAGTGCACACCATTTAACCTAATGTGGTTCCACCTAGACTTCTGTCTCTATGGTTTGAAACACCCCCTACAAGTGATTATGTGATCTTAAGGCCCTCCTTTTTACAGATGAATTACTAACTACAGATGTTGACAGCATTATATACTTTAAATGGTACACAAAGGATCAGAAAGGCACATTATACACACACACACACACACACACACACACACACACACACACACACACACACACACACACACACACACACACACCTTAACTAGTTGGGACTTAAAAGGAATAGCATCAGGAAAGCAGGCCTGCTCACATCAATAATCTCTGCTCACCAAAGTGGCCCAGTCACAGCTTAAAAATAATTCACCAGGTGTAACCTGCCTATAAATCAAAACAAAGCTTCATGTCAGACTACCACTGATGTTTTAACATCATTCTATGTACACAACACATGGGTCAGTGGCAGCAAGCATAGTTCATCACTTCAAATACCCCTGCAACACATAAGGAGGTTCATACTAACCTGTTGATGCAGTGGACCCTTGGTAGCCTAGTCAACAATCCCAGCCATTTAACCAAGGCATGAATGAATACCAGACCCTGGCATAGTTTTGGCTTCTATCTACAAGAGTGACACCAGGGGTGTACTTACAACTGCTCATCCAGGCTACACTTAAAAAGGATCACATAACTACTTTGTTTGACCTGTAAAAGTGAGTCTAGTCCATAAAACATGTATTCTCTTTGAAAGACCTCTATCCTGCCAACATGTTCTATTTATGGAAAGAAGTTTAGGTCTCTTGAGCAGTAGTTTAGGGTGGTGCTAGTTTTGCAGGTGTGTAGGATGCTACAAAGGACTGGTTCTTGTAAGGCAAGACAGAGCTCTCCTCTCTCAGTAGGAAATGGAAGATAGTGAGAGTGTTTTAGGGCAATCAGAGTAAAGTACAGTTGTGTACACGTACCATAAATTTAGATGTTTGAGTGTATTCATGGTTGCAGTCTTTACACTTGGGTTATCTGCCTGCAGGTAGCCCTCAGGCCCGAATAACAGAGACTTGGTATTTCTGCGTCAGTTGCTGTCGCTCCAGGACTGACGTCAGGTCATCAGGGGTATAAAAACAGGTAGCCGACGTCATTACATCAGTTTTTCTTGCCCCAAATGTCAGGAGCCCCCTAAACTGGGAGCTAAGTTATGGTGGGGAAACACCACCAGTAAAAAGTAAATAAAAATATCAATACCCCTGAAAGGGGTGAGTAATAGACAGAGAGGAGAGCGAGAGACAAGGGGGCTGGAGGGGAAACCAGGACTGCAACAGTGAACATCTACATTTATGGTAAGTGTACACAACTGTACTATGTTCTTTGTGTTTCACTGTTGCAGTCATCACACTTGGGTTGATTCCCAAAGCTGAAGAAAGGGTGGAGGCAGTCAGGAAGAGTTGGGGCTGGCTAGTATGCCCTGCAGGGCTGCTGTTGCAAAACCCGCCCTCGATTTGGAAAAGATAGGCAGGTGGTAATGCTTGGTGAAGGTGTGTGCAGAACTCCAGGTAGCAGCTTCCAGGATGTCCCTGGTACGGACTCCCCTGAGGGATGCTGTAGAGGTAGACGTTGCCCTAGTGGAATGTGTTCTGACCCCCTGAGGGGTTGGTTTCCCATGGTGCTTGTAGCAAAAATGGATGCAGTGTGCTATCCATTTGGAAATTGTTTTGAAATGGCCTTGCCCTCTGCCCCTAATGCAAAACTGACTAGTAAATGGTCAGATTTCCTGAAGGGCATAGTCCTATCAAGGTAGAATCTGAGCTGTCTGTGCACATCCAAGGAGTGCAGGATCCTTTCCCCTTTATTATAATGATTAGGGAAGAAGGTTGGCAAATGGATAGATTGGTTGAGAGCAACACTGAACACCACTTTAGGCATAAAGGAAGGGTTAGTCCCGAGGAAAACCCTGTCAGCATGGAAAATAATGAAGGGTTCCACAGCCATCAGTGTTGTAGCTCAGACACTCTTCTAGCTGAAGTGATGGCCAGAAGCAAGGCTGTTTTCCAAGAGAGGAATTTTAACTCTGCTGACGTTGCAGGCTCAAAGGGGGGTAAGCATGAGCTTTTCCAGTACATAGTTAAGGTCGCAAGCAGGGGTGGGTGCTCTCCTTAGTGGCCTTAAGTTGTTGGCCCCTCTCAAAAACGGTTTGATAAGAGTGAGAGAGAAGAGAGGTGGCTCAATGTTGTAATGAGCCGAAATGGCAGAGGCATGGATCTTAATGGAGGAGAAGGATAGGCCTCTGTGGAGTAGGTCCTCTAGGTAATCCAGGATTAGAGGTAAGAGGGCAGTGCTGTGTCCTTTCCTTTAGACCGAGTCCAGGAACAATACCTTTTCCACTTATCAACATAGGATTTCCTTGTACTGGGTCTTCTGGCTTCAAGAATGACGTCCAGCACCTGCTTGCTTAGGCTGGTCACTGAGGGAGAATTTAAGGAATAAGCCAGGCTGCAAGATTTAAGGTTTGCAGTTGTGGATGCAAGATCTGTCCCCCCTGCTGAGTGAGGAGGGTTGGGATCTGGGGTAGGTGCCAGGATGGCATCGGTGACAGACTGCGCAGTAGTGGGTACCAGTGCTGGCGTGGCCAGTCCGGGGCAATGAGGATTGCCCTTGGTCTGTCCTGTCTTATCTTGAGTAATATTCTTGAGAGAAGAGGCAGAGGGGGGAATGCATAGATTGAGAGGTTTTCCCACTGGAAGGATAGGGCATCCACTTTCCAGGGCCTACTGTGAGGTGTCCTGGTGCAGAATTTGCTGAGCTGGTGATTGCAAGGGGAGGCAAAGAGGTCCACTCTGGGGTCCCCCATTTCTGGATTAGACTACTGAAGATGCTGGGGTTTAATTTCCACTCATGTGGGGTCTAGGAGATATCTACTTAAGTCGTCTGCCAAGGAGTTTTGTTTGCTTGGCAGGAATTGAGCTTGCAGATGAATCTGCATATCAAAGGCCATATTCCACAGGGCCATGGCTAGCCTACAGAGTGGATAAGAGTGGGTTCCCCCCTGTTTGTTGATGTACCACATAACTGTGGTAATGTCTGTTTTTATTAGCAGGGGTCCTGGTGAGAGTAGGGAATTGAAAGCTGTCAGAGTGTGCTGAACAGCTATCATCTCTTTTTGGTTGATGTGCAGATGAATTTGACTTGGACTCCAGTGGCCCTGAATGCACCTGGCGTTCAGGTGTGTCCCTCAGGCATAGTCTGATGCGTCTGTGGTTAGGGTCTGGACGGCTTGGGGTTGAGTAAAGGGGAGTCCCTTGTGGTTGCATGCTGCTGCCCACCAAAGAAACTCTGTCCTTAGACAAGGTATGATAAGTATGACAGTTTCCAGGTCCTGAGAATGCTGGTACCAAAGACTTTTTAAGTACCATTAAAGTTTCTTCATATGCAGTCTGGCATATGGAATTAGTAGGATGTAAGAGGCCATAAACCCTAGGGCCTGCAGGATTTTCCTTGCGGATAGCTGGGTTCTATTGGCCATTTGAGCAAAGTAGCCTGTCAAGATAGGCTTGCTTTTCTGGGATGCTGTGTCCAAGCTTGCTCCCAGGAATAGGACCAATTTTAATTTCTTTTCATTGATAGTGTACCCCAGGGATGTTAGAAGGTTCTTTACAAATGTCAGGTGTTGCAACAGCTGTTCCTGACTGTCTGCCTGAATCAGGCAATCATCCAAGTACGAGTAAATTTGAATTTTCCTCTGTCTGCAGTAAGCAATGGCTGGGGCCAAGCATTTTGTGAATACCCCGGGAGCAGTGGATACGCCAAAGGGAAGTGCAGAGAATTGATAATGCATAGATCCTGCCTTGAAACGTAGATATTTCCTGCATGAGTACCTGGCAGGGATGTGCAGATAAGCTTCTTTTAAGTCTAGGGAGGCTAACCAGGCATCTTTGGACAGCATAGGAAGAAGCTGCTGAAGGGTGAGCATTTTGAATTTTGGTAACTCCAGGAAGGTGTTTAGAGTGGAAAGATCTATGATTGGGTGCAAAGTGTCCTCTTTTGTGGGTACCAGGAAAAGTCTGGAATAGAACCCTTGACCTATCTGCTCTGCTGGAACAGGGTGAACTGCCCTTATGGAGAGCAGGGATTGAACTTGGTTTTGTGCCTCTGCCCACTGGTTTGGAAGAAGGTCTGGGAACCCTTTTGGGGTTGGCAGTTAGTGGAAGTAAAATTTGTACCCCTGGGATACAATGTTGAGGACCCATCACTCTTTGGTGATGGAGGTCCAGTTTTTTGCATGATGGGCAAGTTTTCCTCCTAGGGGCACGAGCATTTGGGCAGAGGTGAGGAGTGGGATAGAGAAGTCATTGTGAATTCTTTCCGTAAGGGGGTGGCTTAGCACTCCTTGTTTTTGAAGTGGAGGCACTCCATTACTTACATCTCTGCATACCCTGAGACTGATGTCTGGGGGGGGGGGTCTGTTTAAAGGACCAATGTTTCGAGGGGAAATGCCTACTGACTCTAGGAGGCCGCACTTGCAAGAAATCTTTGACTGTCTGCATAGATTTAGCCTTTTCTTCTGTCTTTTGTAGAACCTCTTCTGCTTTGGTGCCAAACAGATTGTCCCTTTTTAAAGGGGTGTCTAGTAATTTTGATTTGACAAGGTCTGCTCCTTAAGACAAACATGCCTTCTCAGTACAGAACCAGTGACTGCTGCCCTGCAAGATGCTTCTAAGGCGTCAAAACCACATTGCAAAGTATGCTTTCTGACTTGGCTTGCGGAATGCATAAGCTCTTGTAATTCTTTATTTTCTGCACAGTCTGTAAAGGTAGCTAATTTTTGCTTAAGTTCCATAATATGTTGCTGGTATTTCAGCATGTGAAACTGTCAATTCAATGCCCTAATGGCGAGAGTTGCAGAGGTGTACACTTTTTTACCCCATCTGTCTAAAGCTTGGGAATCCCTGTCCGAAGGGGTGGGATTCTTAGCTGTAGTTGCTTTTATACCTTTAGGCCCCTGGGAAATGACCTCTGGGTCAGCAGTAGGATTTCTGAAAAGAAATTTGAGAGAGTCAGGAACTCTTTAGTACCTGTCTGGTTTTCTTGCAGCAGGGGGTAAAGTATCAGGAGGTAGGCTGGAATCCACAAAAACATAATCCACAACTTCCAGAACTGGAGGTATTGCTAAAAGTCTATGTTGTGGCAAATCTAGAAATTCTCTGAGTCTCTTTTTGGACTGAGGATAGTCTTGGCATTCCCAGTGGAAATGCTCTCAAAGTATGTAGGTTTTCACCAAAAGAAAAATCCTCTGCAGGGGAAGCAGAGGGAATGGATTCCTCTGCATCTGAATCCTCATAAGCAGACAAGGGCATGTCTTCATATTCAGAGACCTCTGAGTTGTCGTTCTCTTGGGTCTGTTAAAGCTGCTGGGGACAGGTCTCTTTTTCTCTTAGTAGGAGAAGGCTGGCTTCCCCTAATCAGCATAATCAGGACTTCTGCCATTTTATGCATTTGATGTTGTGGCAAGGAAGCAGGTGTTTCAGGTTGGGTCGTCAGTTTTTTAGCTGTAGCTCGTACTCTTGGCCTTAGAAACTCGGTAGTTTTAGACAGAAGTGAAGACGCAAAAGAAGTCATCGGTTTGTGTCAAATATCGGTAATGCGAAGAACTTCCTCAGAAGCTGGTGCCTGCACAGCGGCTCTGGACCCATCCAAGGTAGAGACATCCACAGGTTCCGTAATCAAAGAAGAGTTTCGTGGCATACCAGACTCTGAACGGGTCTCAATAGCGGCCTGCAAATCCATTGAAGCCGGCATCAGGGGCTGTGAAAGCGCCTCACTGAGTACTGGCGAACTGGCTACTAGCTTAACGGAAGCGTCGTCGGCAGTTTTGGACCGGCGCGGTCTGCCTCTGTCTTTATCCTTACTTTTTTTTGCAAGATCGGTAGTCGGATGGCTTACCGAAGCCATTTCGGAATACGGAGATCGAGAGTGAAAGTATTTAGCAACAATAAGGGCCTGACAACGAATAGTTCGGGAGTTGAACAAAGCACAAAACCGACAGCGACGTACGTTGTGGTCTAAGCCTAAACAGGTGACACAGTAAGAATGGAAATCTCTGTGTGGTATTTGCTTTCCACAGGCGAGACAATTAACTTTTTCTGACATTGGTTAGAGCAAGAAAAAAGGATCCCCAACAGGGTACTTAGCTTTAGAAGACTTCAGGATGATTCAATTCGGAAATGAAAACTCGGGTAGCGGCCGACCGGCACTCGTGCGAACTGATTTGGCTTCGGGCTCCTCAGCAAGAAAGACTGATGTAATGGCGTTGGCTGCCTGTTTTTATACCCTTGATGACCTGACGTCAGTCCTGGAGCAACAGCAACCGACGCAGAAATACTAAGTCTCTGGTATTTGGGCCGACTGAGAGCTACCTGCAAGCAGATAACCCAAGTGTGATGTCTGCAACAGTGAAGCACGAAGAACATAAAGGACATTGCAATGATTTTTTTTTTTTTTTTTTTTTAACAAGAAAGATCCGGTCCCTCAACTCGTAAGCCTGGCCAAGTACATACGAAAGTTGTAAATGTACTCTATGACTAGTTTAATGAAGCAAGAGTAGAGGCTGGTGATGATTTCCCTGGAACAGGAAGATATGCTCCTGGTGATTACTCTCACTATATAAAAAGATTTTCTAGCAACAGTGGTCACGTGGTGGTCAGAGAATAGTTCACTGCCAATGAAAATGTCAAAGTCCCTTAGTAGGTACCGTATATGTTACAGGAGCAGGCAAGCCCAAGTTAGTCAAAAGATACAATGCTGCATTTTATGGCACTTAATTTGATGTTGTGATGCAAACACCACTTATTAGGATGAGTCAGGCATTCCTAGAAATAGTAGGTCACTTTTGAAATTTTTTTGTTTTTTAATTTACAACAGCTCCAAGTTTGCAGTCATTCGAAAACTTCATCAGCCGCAGGCCCTTGATGTCTGCTTCAATGCCAGAGAAGTAGCTACCAAACGGGAGTGGTCCTGGACCGATCCTAGGGGGACACCGCTGGTGCCTACCCTATTAGGAGTGTGTGCACGCCTGCAACATTAACAGACTGAGCTCTATTGATGAGTCAGTTTACTATCCAGTGGTTAACACAGGGGTTTACATTTAGTGGATTAGCTCATCAATGACACCAAGTGTGGAATGGCACTGAAGGCTTTGGCCAAATCCAGGTATGCAGTGTGGACTGACTACCACAGTTTCATGCCTTAGTGACTTATTCAAATATGTTCACCAGGTTCAAGAGGGCATGATCTACATTAAGCAGACACAAATTGGATCAGGTCCAAGTTTTTAAGACTGCCGGTGTCTTTGTTTAGTAGGTCCATAATGATGCACTCCACTGCTTTACAGACAAGGCTAATAAGGCTGACAGATCTATAGCTGTCTGGGTCAGTTGTGGGCTCTCCTTTGTGGAGTGGAATGACTATACAACAGTTCTTCACACCTCTAGCATGAATTTAGTGTTGAGGCTAAAACTAAATAGATTTAATGAAAACAGTCAACCAGGCAGTGCTGGTACTGACAAGAAGACAGGTTTATACACAATCAAGGCCTTTGGAACTACTGCTTCTAGCCTTGGAGAGAGAACTTGGGACTTGCTTGGGGGTAATTTGTAGGGGTGACAGACACGCTAATATGCTGTAAGCAATAGGAGGGAGATGGGAGTGAAGTCTGAGCTGAATTTCTCCACTAATATGACAGCAATGTCCTCAGAGGATGAGGATGCGATACCATTCTGTATTAACTCACAGCCCTGTTGTTTATTACTTCTTAGGTTCCTCACACAGCTGAAGAAAACTCTGTGGTTTGAAGGATTTGATTTTGTTTTTAAGTTTTTCGTTCATCATTTGGAGCTCCCCTCTAGCTAATGGGGTGTTAAGTTTGCTTTTATGGGTTACAAGTTTTTTTCTCTCATTGTATAATTTGCGAATACTTGGGTTCCAACAAATATCTTTGTTCTTAAATTTGGCAATACATGTCTTATAGAGATGGAGACCTCAATACTAGATTGGAGGTGGGCACAGAGAATCTGAATTTCATCATGTTATAATTTAGCAGGAGTAGATTTCCGTTAGAATAGTCTCTTGGGATGGAGAGGTTTCATGGTAACTCAGGCCTCACATCACATCTACAGTAAATGTTACTGTACAACAGTCAAATATGACCAGTGATATGGTAACTGTGGGGCCCTAACAATGGGGGGGGGGCTACATCTTTGAGAACCAGGTGTAATATTTTAGAGGCCCTTATTGGGATATGGACTAAATGATCCAAGAAGCTGGCATTAATGAAATTCAGGAGTCACTGCACATGTGTTTTTTCTATGGTGGTGTTGATCCCCCAGTTAATTAACAGGAAACTCAGAATAAAAGTGAATCACTTAAGAAGACATGGTTAGGTTCTACATTGAGGGATGTCAATTTGTTAAAATATATATACCCTTGTGGCAACAAGAGTTGAGTGTTGGACTACAGTGCCGAAGTTTCTGGGATCTAATCCACAGAATGCAAACTTTTGGATGGTATAGTGGTGCAGCGGTTAATACTGTCATCTCACAGCAATAGGATCTCTGATTCGATTTTTGGCTGGGGTGCCTTCCGTGCGGAGTCTGGATGTCCTCCCTGCGTTCATGTGGGTTTCCTACTGGTGCTCTGGTTTCCTCCCAAGTTACAAATACATGTGTCTGGAGCATTTTTCCCCAGGCCTCAGCTGAAAATTGGATCATTCTAAGTCAGACTTTCCCAGTAAACAAATGTTAAATAAATAAATTAAATTAACTATGCCTCATGGTCTGCCAGTGTCATAGAGGGAGTATGGTAGTTGGCTTCTATGTGGTACTGGGTTTTGTTTATTGTAAGAAGAATGCTGAGGAACTCTAAGTCACTGTCCTGCATTATCAGTCTAGAGGTAAAATGGTTTCTTTAGAAACGCAGATACTGCACCACCAGCATCATCACCCAATTTGGCACTGGGTCTGACAGAGGGGAAGGCATTAAAACCTTGCACTGCTGGGATGCTTTTTCTGAATCCATGTTTAAGTAACTACATTTATCTACAGTGTCAGTGGCGCAACACGTAGCACGCTCACCTCAAGTACAGAAGGTGGTGGGTTCTATTCCCACACTAGACAGATCGATTACTGACATTACATTAAGGCATAAGAGTGGTGCTGCACTCCTGAATGTACTGTCCTTTAGAAGAGATGTTAAACTGATGCCTCATCTGCTTGAGTTGGTGGTAGCTCAAGTAGATGTAAAAGATCCCCTAGAACCTATCAAAGAGTTGAGGGAGTTTCCCAATGGCCTGGCCAAATTTCCCCTAGTAGTATCAATACCATCTCTGGTCTCCCCTGAAAAGAGTCTACTAACCAATGAGATGAACCCAGTCAACAAACGACAATCAATATTTTCAAGAGTTAGGAATGCTTGTAAGGAGTGTAACTTTTTTTATTTACCTGCTGATCACAGCAAGAAAATGTGTCACCAGAAGTACGAATGTTTCACATGTTTGGCTTCATTTTACATTTGACCCTTTGTCACATATAAAGTGGATGAATTTACAATTGTCAATTTCTATTTCCTGACCTGAAGAGCCAAATTGCTTTTCACATTAAGAAATCATTGCCAATTGGGTTACTATCCATGTGCTGGCAGTGGCTCCAACTGTTTGAGTTTTTTTCTCCATGGTTGTGCGACAATGGAGTTAACATTTATAAATGTGAGGGATGTAGGGGAACTTTTGACTGTTTTTGTCAATCTGAAGCTTCGGTTTGTTTTGCCTGGCTAAAGCTTCAGTTAACTAAATCCCAACAAAATGTAAGAGTAACCATATGACCTACACTCTCAAAGTACTTCCACAGAAGGCAGGGGTGTTCAGATATGGAGAGGACACAAATTCCAACCACAGCAAATGACTACTAATGTTCACTGCATCCTAGCAAGTTCAAGGGTTCTCAGTAGAAAGCAAGAACAGAACTGTTACCTGTGCCTGCCAGCTGTGCAAGTTTATCTTTGAATGTGCTCTAGCTTAACTCCATCTAGTGGGCACATAAAGAGAGATGGGGATTTGGAGGCTACCAAAAAGCTACTGTAGCTGGTGAAAAAATTGATGAAGGATACAAAAACATGAGTAGGAATAAAGGCTGGGTAGTATTCATTAGCAAAATCAGTGAATACTGGTCTCCCAAGTGTTCCTCTTGTGTTACCCTGCTGTTCAGTGTTTATTCAATGGATGTCACTCAACAAGTGCAAGACCAGGTCAGAATACTTTCTTACTCAACCACAGATAGGGATGAGGACCTGGAAAAGCTCCATGAATGGTTTCAGAAACAGATCATCAAGTAAATGCTGACAAAAGCAAAGTCATGCATTTAAGTAGAAATAACTACACAACGGTCCACTGCATTGGAGAAAGCAAGAGATCCAAGGAAAGCAAAAAAGAATGTTCTGGACAGTAGCAAAAAGAAACAATTATCGACACTGGCTTAAAGGATGCCAAATTTCTCCTTCCTTCCTTCGTGAAGAAGTCTGCTGAAGTTTCACCCACAGTACCACATTCAGCCATGAAGGCCTTCAATTAAACAAGCAAAGGGCATTCCTTGGAAGGAGTGTAGAGGATGAAATGAGGCTGGGAAGGCTATATCCGGACAGAAAACAAAAGCCTTATTTATGTACAGACTGCAGCAAACACAGCTTAGGTTTACATAACTGAAGTACATGTGAAACAAACTAAGGGGCCATACATAGCAAAAGGGAGTGGGGGCAAAACTGTCGACAGCTGAAGGTCAAAGCTAGAAATGAAGAAAGTACAAATCTGTATGCAAGTCAGCATAACAGCAGATGTTCAAATATGTTCATTCCCCTAGTCAAGTACGGAATCTCTGATGAGACATCTGCCTGTCAAATCCTTAGTTCTTTATTGCCCCATGAAAGCCTTGAACTAAGTTTATCCCCAAAGGAGAAAGCTTCCCTTTGAACTCGTCCTCAATGATCAAACTGAAAGATGAGAAATGTAGTCCTCCATAGGAAGCTGGGGGCAAAAAAGTAGGCAAGGTTCAGGAGTTTAAGGGAAAGGAGAAGGGGAAAAGGGAAGAAAGATACCCAGCCCAGCTCTATGCTGCTCCAAGTGGTGGGGGGTAAACTAAGACTGCAACAATGATTGCGCTCGAACCACAACTATTACATTAAGTTACTTACACGACTGTAGCATCATCTTTGTATATATCGCTGTTGCAGTCTTTGCATAAAGGAAAATTCCCAAATCTATTTCCTTTCACAAAAGGAAGGGAGGTTGCCCAAGATCCGGGAGTGCACTTGTGGATACCTGTAAGAACTGCAGAGGCAAAAACAGCCTTGGCCACTACGTACCACCCACAGTGCTTCATGAACATGTGCAGTGAGAATCAAGTTTCTGCTCCTACAATATCTAGGGCATCACCCCCAACATACACCACACTTAGGGAAAGCTATGGTAACAGCCTTCTGCAGGTAGAATGGGACCATACAGTCCCCTGAAAAGGTCTGCCATGGGTACGTCTTCTTACAAAGGAAACAAACAACTGATCTGAATTACTTGGTCATGTTTAGTTAGCACATTATCTGCCTGCGAACATCGAAGTAACAAAGTATTCTTTCCTACTGTTTTGAGAATTACAGAATGAAACAGGCAGTTGAATGGCTTGACATAGGGATACTACTGTCACTACCTTGGACATGAAAGAGGGATTATTGCACAAATATAACTATCCTTCTGGAAAGGCAAAAAGCGCAACTTGCACATCATCACTTAAAGGTTCTGAAATCCTCCATGCTGAGGTAACTGGAATACATGCTGAGGTAACTGGAATACAAAGAACAGCTGTCCAGGTGATGAACTGAGGAGGTGCATCTGCTGCCAACTCAAAGGGCAGTAGTCAATTTTGCCGGAACAAATTTTAGATCCAAGGCCAGAGTCACTTGCTTACTACAGGATCCAAGATGGAGAATGCCCTTCAGAAGCGGCATGACTGGTGGTTTGAATACTAGAGGGGGTCTCGCAGGATAAAATGGCTGATAAATTTACAAACCCTTGAGCTAGTGGGAAAACATTTGTATTTTAAAGAAGACTTCTCCGTACTTGGTATACAATCTTTTTTTATAATCTTAAGGATCTCCTTTGAGTAAAAAGAGAACAAAAGGTAATATACCTCATACTGTCCAATCAGCTAGTCTAAAAATAGACAGAATGAGATGTACCAAAGATGCCCCCAAGAGGATCACATACTGAGGCTTCTCCCTTAACATTTCAATAAGGAGGGGAGTTCTGTCTTGGCCAGGACACTATTAGTAACTTCCCCTGGACTTGCCTTCCTTAGCTTTGGAGCTTCCCTGGCAAACAGGGATATGAGAGGGAAAGCACAAATAAACTGACCGGTCCAATTAGAAGTGAAATCATCCACTGCCCAAGCCTATTAGCACGGGGCTCTGGAGTAGAATATTTCACCTCATACCCCATCTGTTGCTCAAGTGTAAAATGTTGTCTATCTAACATGCACTCAAATTCACTGAAGTCCTACTTACTTGGTCTGCAAAGGAGTTCTCCTGGGTTGGAAGACAAATGGTCCTCAGAAGCATCTGGGAATCTAGGGCTTCTTCCAAGGTCTAAACAGGTAGTTTACTACAGAATGGTTACAAGTGTGCACCTCCTTGTTTATGTATCGCATCACTGCAGTCATGTGTAACTGCATTTGCAGCTCCAGGCCTCCATAACGGCTGTGCCAAAAATGACTGCCTCATTTATCTTTGTGTCGCATTTCCTCACTGGGACTGCACTTTTTAAGCTTTAGTATTCAGTCTGAAGAAGTGGTAGGAATATACAGTGAAAATGCTTACTCTTTTACTTTTTGTTTTTATTAAAGTTTTGTGGATTTTACCTGCAGCTGTCTCGGACTGGTACTTATTATTGTCTCTACTTGGTCCCTTTTGAAAGTATCATTCCTTATTCTCTCTTCGACTGCTGTTTTTTCAAACTTTTTAAGCTGTGTCTGAGGCATCTGTGGGTAAAGTCTAGTTAGTGGTCAATGGTCTGAAGGTCATCTCCTCATTCTTTAGCACCTGGATGGACCACCATTTCAGTTTCAAAGTCATCCAGGGAAGGGATGGTATTGGCAATTCCTAAAAGCACTAGCTCACTTTCATTGGGGGGGAGGGGGGGGGGTGTTAAATGAGTTCACCTTCTCCCGGACAGGAAGGCTCTGAAATGTGTGGTATCCTGTGTGGCTCAGATGACCAGAGTTTGCTTAGCACCCTTAGGTTCCTGACAAAGCTGGCAGGGGGTATGGGCAGTGCACTGCCACATACCCTTAAATGAAGGTGTGTTGTAAATGAGCTAAACTGTCTACTCTGTGGCCACACATCAAGCCATCGGTTGGTACTGGCCTTCATCATAAGGGCAAAGATGCATACACCATCATGGGGACGACAAAAGTAACAGAGGGCTTCAACAGTGACAGGGATTGCACATCCCTCTGTCCAGGGGAAGGAGGGGTTATGGCCACAGTACATGCCCTTTTAGCTGTGAAGCCAGCAAGGGTGCAGAAAACCCTCATGGCTGCCTGAATAACACCCATCTCCAGACAGTTTTCTTACATGCACTTTTTGGAATCACTGCCAGAACACAAAAAGTGCACAAGAAGGAATGAATGGACTCTACTCTTGCAGAGGGAGGCTTGAAGGTGGACGAGCAGATAGCAAAGTTATCTGGGAAAGTGCAGCCCTTTCTCATAACACTTGCACAAAATTCTTTAGACCGCCACAAATAAGCAGGCATAGTCCTCGGTCGGCCCGAATATCAAGTATAAGGCTGACGCCGGTCAAGCGCACAGAGGGGAAGGAGGGAGGGTTGAACTGCAGCAGGATGTTTCTAACATCTACACAAGTAGCTGCCTCCAAATATCCCTTGGTTGCCACTCCCCAAAAAAAAAAGTGGCAGCAGGCTAGCTAGTGGAATGAAAAATCTTTTCCCCTTTATTTTGGGATTTGCATAAAAGTAGCATAAAGGAAGGATTAGTACGTAATGATACCCTATCCTTATGAAAAATCAAGAAAGCTCAAAACCGCTAAGGGCCTGCAATCATTGAAACCCAAGCAGGAGTAGGGAGCTCTTCGGGGGTCTTATATTCTTTGCCCTAAATTGAAGAGCCACACACAAATTAGGCTCAGAAACATCAAAATCTTTTTGCTGCACTCCAAAATAAAAAATCTCTTCCATTTGTTGGCGACACTTTTCCTTGTACTAGCCTCAGCTTCCAAAAAATAAATAAAACTCAATGGAGGAGGAGGAGAGGCACTTGTTCCACTATGGTAAATAAAGGCTTAGGTTGTGAGTGGCAGAGAGTGAAGAGCAACATTGAGCAAATGGCTGTCCTCCTGTGACAACTCAAAGGCAAAGGGCCAAAGGGCCTGGAGGGCTTTTGCCAGACTTCTCGGTAATGGGTAGGTCGTGAGGCCGAGGCCAATCTATTAAAATCAAATCATCCTTGTCCTGTCTGACCTTGACCTTTAAGTACCTTTGGGAGAGGAGGAGGTGGATTGGCCACAAGCATGAAGATTGCAATTGATGAAAGAAAGAGCATCCACTTCCTGGCTGTGGGATGAAACCTTTTCAAAAAAACAGCTGATGGTTTAGTGGAGAGTGTGAGAAGCTCTATGTCTTGGTGTCCCCATTCCACTGTCAATTTCAAATTCATGAAATACATGAGGATCCAATTTCCATAATCGGTGGATCCATATAATCAACACACTCAATCTGTCTGCTAGTTTCCCTGGCAGAAACCTTTGAAGCCTTGCTGAGAAGAAAACTGAGTAAAATCCGAGCAGTCTCCCACAAAAATGAGAGGATTGCTGCCATATGGATGTGAATGATGTTGCCTGCATGAGTTGATGTACCACATGTTAGAATCAACACCTGTTAAGAAGTACCTGGAAAGGTTAAAATGTAAACTTGAAAGCTATTAATGCCATCCTCTGCTATGTTGATGTGTCTGGCGTGCATATGCAGTGATGTTGATATCTGTATCATTTTTATCTTGTATCCACTTTCATTTGTTAGATGATCCATTGTCCAAAAAAATGAGGGCTTCTCTGCAAATCAAGGTCAGAGAGTCGTTTAGGTGACATTCCCTTTCCGAGCACACTAAAATCCCTTGCTTACCACAGGTTTTGATTGAAATTGAAGGCATCCCTGAATTTGGTGTGCAGTGTCCATAGAATTGTTGATTGTAGCTTCTAAGCTGGATAGATATACAAATGGAAATTGGGAAGCACCAGAACACAACATGCCATGAATCCTAAGCAGAATAGACCACCTTGAAGGACTGTCCTTGCAAGGCCCGACTGGTGAGATAGTTGATGGAAGTAAAGGGATGTTGTCTTGTGTAAAGGCGGGAACTCTTTTGGTATTCAGTCCTGTCACAGGCCATCTGGGTATGTGAATTCACATGTCTTGAGAGAACTCTATGTCCTGAGAACAGTACTCACCTGGCATCATAGTATCTTAGCAATGCCCCAGAATATTCCAACACCCTTGAGCCAGAATCTTCCTTGAGCTCAAAGAATCAGGCAAGATAGGAAACAAGGATAGATAGCCTCAAAATTTTAGCCTGACTGTGAACACTTCTTTTAGGCCTGGGTATCACTAGATACAGTAGAGTAGCCAAAGGCAAACGAGAGAAGCAATAGCCCAGCCTCTCATATCTCGAAAACTGATAATGAAGTCCCACTTTCGAAAATCCAGATATCTCCTGCCATTCCAATCTGAGATCCAAAAGCAGAGGTAAATGAAGCAGCCCCAGCACAGGTGGGAAGCCAAGCAATCCAAAGATTTCTTTGGGAATAAGGAATATCCATTTTGGTGTTGAAAATACCCAAATTGGTTGGGAATCTTGGATAGATAAAACTGAGGCTAGGAACAGGCGGAGGAAAAATTATAGGCCCCCCCAGGCATTTGGTACTAGCCAGGGCCTCTATTTTGGTGCAGCAACAGAGGCATGGGCCAAGCCTCTATTCTTTTGTGAGGAACAACCATATGAAATTTGAAATTGGTGCAAGGATAAAAATAAACCTGTAGCCGTGGTATGTAAACCATCCATCATCTTCCAGCATTGGGTAACTAAAGCCCATGGAAAAGCGCCAGAAGGTCCAGACTCCTGAAAGCCTGACAAAAACGGGTCTGGCTCTGAAAAAGGTGTCCCAGAGGTGCTGTTTTCTGAAAGGCAAGAGACCTGCCCCTCGTCTTCTCTAGACAGGTTCCTGAGACCCTCCCTGAGCCGAAAGAGCAGACGAACCTGTTCTCCACCACTGCCTAGATCACCAGTCCCTACCACAATCTGACATGATACGCCTGAACCTAAGTCCTTTAATAGTACAATTAGCATTTTTCTTGACCTGCTTAACCTTTTAAAGCCATTTCTAGATGCATAGACTTTCTCTTCCTGTTTCTTAAAACTACAAGATTGCAAAGGACATCTAAAATTTTTGTCAGCAAAGGGTGCAAACAAGGAACTGATTTAACATGGTCAGCCAACCATCCTAGACCAGGCGTGCCGCATCAGAACTGAGACAGTGGCAGCCACCCCACCAAAGCCACAACACCCGCAAAAAACCACAGCCAAAAAGAACCATGTAGGCAAGTTTTTACAACATGTACCTTCTCCACTCTGCATACAATGCTTACCTCCTTTTCAATTTCAACCTAGAAATCTTACCAACTCATAGACAATGCAAGAGCTTCAACAGAAGATTTCCCTGTGAGTTCAACTGTGAAAGCAAAGAGTTTTAGCAGTGGCAACAACAAAGTTTTCTATCCAAGGCCCCAGTTTCTTTTACTGCCTTTCTTCCCATTTTTTAACCCCCTGCTCCTAGTAAAGGCTTTAGGCCCTGAGCTTACAAAACCAGTTTTTTACCCTACCTAGGAACAGAGAAGGAGCCGAGTTTATCAGGAGCACCCTCCTATAAACAGGACTCTTCCAGGCCACAAAAAATAAATCAGGCTAAGAGCAGCTTCTATGTAAAAAACAAGGCATCCAAAAGCCTCTTCCTGAATCAGAGAAGTCCTGACCTTGGAATCAAAAAATTCCTCCTCCTCTTTCCCTGGATGAAGAGAAATCAAAATCCTAAGCCAAAAAAAAAGAAAGTCTCATGGAGGATTTCAGAAAGAAAAAGAGGAGCACTTCCCACATCAAGATCATGGAAAGAGAAAAATCCAGAACAGAGAGAGAAACTCCGAGTAGCAGTCTCCACTCTAGAATCAGCCAAAGGAGAGGAAAACATCCCTAATCAAAGTAATCAAATCTTTCTCAAGCTTGGCCCTAATGACATCTCAAGCAAAGGTAAAGAACTCTAATCACATTTTAAGACATGTTTTAGCAGAAAATCATAGTAGAAGTTCAGGGGTGAAGTAGAAGGGAAGGCCAACCTACCAAGTGAAGGAGAAGCTGGCACACACCAGGAGAAAGCCTGGTTTGCTCTAGGGAAGAGGCCAGGCATAGAGCTCCTGAGGAGAAGCCTCCCCTGGAAAAGAGAGAGAGAAGCCACCGCCTCTTGGGAGGCCAAGTCTCACCCTGAAAAGACAGCCTCCAGCTCCCCAAAGAACTCTAGGGCTCCACTAACACCTAACAGACTACGCGGAGCCACCGAACAAACTTCTAGCCTAGGCTTGTAAATGCTTCAAGTACCTCGCTGCCCAAAGCGCTTCGAGCATTTTTATAGCATTTTATGAGTGCTAATTGGGCCAAAGACCAAAGGAACCTTCATCCAAATCCAACTTTTCCTACTAGCTTATTGAATCTAGCACAAGAGCCATAGCCAACAACGCAAGACCTCAGGCTAAGCACTGAAGCAACAAAAACACAAAGGCACTGGCGCGGCGCGTGTTTCCACCAACTAAAGTACCGTTGACACTGACTTTTTCAAAAATTAAAATCGCAAATCTCAAGAAAAACTAAAAATACTGTAAATGTGACTTCTGCATCGACCATGCGGCAAAAAGACTGACTTTGAAATGAAAACGGGCGCGACGCAGGCCCGCGATCGCCCTGCACCTGCATCGGTGAATGCGCCGAGGCCACTGAGGACCTGAGGACGCTGATCCACGGGTCAGACCTGGGACGACCGAGTCCAGTGATCTGCAGCAATGTGAGATGAAGAACATCTGCCTTCCCACACGTCTACAAATGTGGTTACAAGCAGAAAAAGTGACCTCTAGCAGCTCATGTGAAAGATAAGATCTCCGGCTTCCTTCCTACCCCCCAAACAGTCATTGCTAGCGTCCTGTTGGATGGGGCATATGCATGATGAACTGAGTGCAAAACCTCCAAAATAAGTTAGAGACAAATGTTCTTTACCAGTCAAAGGAAGCAGACACAGCATAGCTCTCTACTCTGGTAAAATCAGCAATTTTAAAGTCTACTGAAACACCAGATACCCAACTGCTTTCACAAGAACTGTATGTAAGGAGGTGGTGGTGGGGGATGACATCTCACAGCAGAGTCAGCTATAAACAACAATGTTTTGTCTCCCACAGAACAAACAGGATGTCTCATCTCCCTTGAGTCAACCTGGACCTGAGGCCAGCATTAACGGACGTTCTCCCTTAATTTGTGCAGTAATTACCTCTCAGAAACTGATTACCCTAAGCCACTTCTTCCTATTAAAAAAGTATCTCACAGATTTGCAGCTAATGGAATACAGCTACACGGTTTACATAACAGCAGCAATTCACCAAGCAAAGTCTACCTTATGCCACAGGTGAGAACATGTCTAACAGCAGCCCAATATACATCCCCTATTTTCAGGGATTAATTCTACATTGCTGAGAGCTCACCATGCAACTATATCGAAACAAAAAAAAAGCAAAATTAAATAACATTTTCTATTATTTTCCTCTCTCACTTTTTGACAGATATCTCTGACCTATGCACACTTCCTATGTCATGAGGTGAACTCTTAAATTTTCACCATTAACTCGAGGGGAACAACTGCTGCCTTGTATTTTCTACTCAATCTTTGGCATTGTTAAACTTTTGCTGGCCTCTGTCTCACTTCATCTCCCCAGTCACATTTCATTTCCTGTGCTGTTCTTTTTTCCAATACTCAAGACTTACATTCCTGGGGGAGTTGCAACCTAATCAGACAGGCAGCAGGTCTACAGCACAGAAATAACCCCAAAGAGCTGGCAGTCACCCCTCAGTATGCATCCAAACACACAGACACACCCCAACACGCAATGTAGAGCTCCCCACCTGCACTGTCTGCAGGATATGTGAGGAAATTAAGTGCCTAACACAGACAGAAGGACTTCCACATAAAAATGCACACCAGCCAGGAATCAAACCTGAAAATCTGGTACTGAGAAACTGGATCAGATAAAATTGGGCACCAAACATCAGTCCACAAGTACTGCAAATTAATGAACATTTCCAAGCCAACTTCTTCCATGTCCTAAGTAACAAATGTGTTTTACATTACTGTTCAGAGGGCCTTACACCCTCAGGTAAACAATGCATGGAACACAGCAGCAAAAAGGAGAAAAAACAACAAGGTGGGACTGTTATTCTGCACAAGCAAAATAAACAGTTTTTTGTAACTGGCCCCTTACACATCACTTTCTCTCTGTCTCAGAGCAAACAGCTCTGTGGAATGTAAGGTCAAGGTCTAGAAACGGACTGACCAAAGGAAATGGAATATTTACAGGAGATAGTTTCCAATGTATACTAGTCGGTGCTTGCAGTCCTCGTAGTTCAGAGATAAAAAAACTTGTTGCTTTGTACAGCTCACCACAGGGCACTGTCACTTCATGGAGTTCAGCTTCCAGCTGGGATGTCTCCTGTGCAGAGTCTGCATGCCCTGTTTGTGTCTGCATGTTCATTTTTTTTTTTTTTTGTGAGGGTGGGGGGAGGGGTGGGGGTTGGTTCTTCAGTTAACTCACAAATCTCAAAACCATATTGGAGTTGAACTTGCAATCATTAAAATGACGTCAGTAGGTCAGTGTGTAATGTATGGGTGAATGATTTAATGTGGAGTGTTTATATGTGTGTGTTTACCTGTTTGTGTGTTTTATGGGTCAAAGCACAGTCCACTGAGCAAGACTATCCACAAAAGAAATGAATACATTTCAGAAACTCCTGGAGGGATGCCAATACAGGGACAGTCCTGAGGTGGGCATTTAGCAGCTCTCATGACTGGTGTATGGGCGCATGCGCTCTCATTGGGAAGGCACTGGGGTGATATGGGTGATTCATCCCCCCACCCATTGAAGGGGTTACATACCCTCATTGCTGGAATACCTGCACAGATACAAAGCCCAATCACTCCTTACAATATGAATGACAGCCCTATGAAGGTCTCTCTTCCCATGTTGGGGATATGTCTGGCGGAGGTGAATGAGTGGTTGTGGCAAAGGTTAAGGCTACGGAGCAGTTAATGAAATGCCGCTTTTGATCCAGGCATTAATTCCCTGCGTCTCCAATATATTTGCTGTGTAACTATGAGCAAGTCACTGAACAGTACTCTCAGGATAAGTCTGAAAAAGTTCCATGTGGGTCGGGGCTCTACTATAGTTAACAAAAATAGGCTCAAGTCCAGTCTGGGAATCCTGGTAGTTGGAAGGCATGTGGGCAAACAGTGAGCGTGCACACACACACACACACACACACACACACACACACACACGCACACACGCACACACGCACACCAAATCTCCCATCACTGTCACTTGATAAACCATGATGACTGTTTGAAAAGGACAAAATAGCTGCATTATAAGGGTATTTACCGAAGCCGAATGCTTAGACAGGATTTGTACATCCTTAGGTAAGCTGTTACAGCCTACAGATAAAAGATACTATAGTACAGTTTTGTACCTACCATAAATGTAGATGTTCGAGTGCTAATACAGCTGCAGTCATAACAGATGGGTTCTCCTGCCATCAGGCGGGTCCTCGGTCGGCCGAATTCCAAAGTCTAGGTCCGGCGTCGGTTGTCGTCACTTTCTTTCCTGACGTCAGTGCGACAGGGGTATATAAGACACAGCCGACGCCATTTTCTTCAGTCTTTCTTGCCCCAGATGTCAGGTGCTACCAGAAGGAAGGCAAAATATATAAAAAATAAATAAATAAATATATATATATATATATATATATATATATATATATATATATATAGATAGATATAGATATAATATATAATCATGCATTGCAATATAATCAAAAACCAGTAGTTGCAAGCAAATACACCATAGAAGGATAACCCAATCAAGTTGTGAGATGAGGAGTTAGCCACTAGGTCTGTACCCAGAGGGGAAGGAGGGAGGGAAACCTGGACTGCAGCTGTATTAGCACTCGAACATCTACATTTATGGTAGGTACAAAACTGTACTATGTTCATTGTGCATACAGCTGCAGTCATAACAGATGGGTAGAATCCCAAAGCTACGCACAGGGTGGTAGGCACTAGGTGGAACTGGGAGGAGCCAGAATGCCCTGCAACACAGCAGTGGCAAAGCCTGCTCTAGTTTTGGAGTATAAAGGTAGGTGGTAGTGTTTAGTGAAGGTATGCACAGAACTCCAAGTGGCTGCCTCCAAAATATCTTTGGTAGGGACTCCTCTGAGGAAGGCTGCAGAGGTAGCTGTGGCCCTTGTGGAGTGGGGTCTGATGCCTACAGGTACAGATTTACCATGAAAGGAGAAACAAAACCGTATGCAGTGGCCTATCCATTTTGAAATAGTCTGTTTGAAAATTGGCTTCCCTTGAGCTCCTACAGCATAGGACACAAGGAGTTGTTCTGATTTCCTGAAAGGCTTTGTTCTGTCCAAATAGTAACGTAGCTGTCTATGGATGTCTAAGGAATGTAGCAGCCTTTCCCCTTTGCTTTGAGGATTGGGGTAAAAGGTAGGTAAGTGTATGGCCTGATTTAAAGCTACCCTGGATACCACTTTAGGCATAAATGACGGGTTGGTTCGTAGGGAAACCCTGTCCTGACGGAAGATGAGAAAGGGCTGCACAGCCATGAGGGCTTGTAGTTCCGAGACCCTACGAGCTGAGGTAATGGCCAGAAGGAAAGCTGTTTTCCAGGACAAATATTGCAAATCTGTTGAGGCAGCTGGTTCAAAGGGAGGCAATGTTAATTTTTCTAGAATGTAATTAAGATCCCAGGCTGGTATTGGTTGTTTCCTTGGAGGTCTTATATTCTTAGCCCCTCTGAGGAACTGTCTTAAGAGTGGGTGGGAGAATAATGGTGGATCAGTGTTGTATTCAGCAGAAATGGCTGAGGCATGGATTTTGATGGAGGAAAATGAAAGTCCACTGTTCAACAGCTCAGCTAGATACTGTAATATCTGAGGTAAATTCAGTTTTCTAGGATCCTGGCCTTTTTTCTCATTCCAAGTGCAAAACCGTTTCTATTTTGCGGAGTAAGCCTTTCTAGTAGATGGCCTTCTGGCCTCCAAAATGACATCCTGCACCTCCTTGGAGAGTAGGGTCTGTTATGGTGTTAAGGAATTTTCCATGCAGCCAGATTGAGTGTTTTCAGCTGACTGTGAAGAGTTTTGTAGCTGTGCTGAGTCAGTAGAAGAGGCATTAGAGGTAGGGTCCAGGGAGGAGAATGTGTTAGGCTCCTCAGGAGTGGGTACCTGTGTTGTCTTGGCCAGTCTGGAGCGATCAGTATCATCTTCGGTCTGTCTGCTCTTGCTTTCAAGAGCACCTTGGGCAGAAGAGGCAAAGGTGGGAAGGCGTAAACTGTCCGTGCTGCCCAACTGAAAGAAAGGGCGTCCACTCTCCAGGCCTTTGAATGGAATGTCCTTGAGCAGAATTTTGTCAATTGATGATTCCTGTGGGAGGCAAAGAGATCTATTGTCTGGCCTTCCCCACGCTTGGATTATCTTTGTAAACACTTGAGGATGCAACTTCCATTCGTGCATGTCTGTCATATTTCTGCTTAGATTGTCTGCCAGCGTGTTTTCCAAACCTGGCAGGTACTGCGCTTGAAGTTCGATTTGCCATTCCAGAGCCAAGTTCCAAAGTGACATGGCCAGCCTGCACAGGGGGTGTGAATGTGTTTCTCCTTGTTTGTTTATGTACCACATTACTGTGGTGTGCTGTAATTGCATTTATCACTGCTAGCATTTCCTTTTGATTGATGTGAAGGTGCTTTTCCTTTTGGGACCATTTGCCCTGAATGCACCTGTCTGTCATGTGTGCCCCCCCCAGGCGTAGTCTGAGGCGTCTGTTGTGATGACTTGATTTGCTTGAGGCTTGCAGAATGGTAGACCTGTGTTTGTTTGGCATGCTTGGGCCCACCATAGAAATTCCTTTTGCAAACATGGGATTAGTGGTGGTATTGTTTCCAAACTGTGGCTGTGTTGAGACCATAGGTTTTTTAGGTACCATTGAAGTTTCCTCATATGCAACTTTGCACATGGGATTAGAAGAATGCAAGATGCCATGAAGCCCAGAGTCTGCAGGATTTTCCTTGCAGTTAGCCTGGTACAATCTGCTAGTATTTTGAAGTACTGAGTTAGTTGCCCCTGTTTTTCTGGCGTAAGATAGGCCATCTGGGTGTTTGTGTCCAAGTTGGCACCCAGGAAAATTATTTTCTGAGATGGTGTTAGCCTGGATTTCTCTTTGTTGACTGTGTATCCCAGAGAATTCAATAACCATGTTACATAAGTCAGATGTTCCAGAAGTATGTGTTTGCTGTCCGCTTGGATCAGGCAATCGTCCAAATAAGGGTAAATTTGTATCCCTTGAAGTCTGCAGTTGGCAATTACTGATGCCAGGCATTTCGTGAATACTCTGGGTGCAGTAGATAAGCCAAAGGGCAATGCAGAGAATTGATAGTGGATTGAACCTGCAAGAAATCTGAGGTATCTTCTGCAGTTTTGTCTGATTGGGACATGCAGGTATGCCTCCAATGTTTCCAGCCAAGACTCCTTGCCCAGCATTATTTATTTTTATTTATTTGCAGTTGGTTTACCAGGATAGTCCATTGGGCCAAAAGAACCCATTTTCAATGGAGTCCTGTGGAGAAAAGCTCCAGCACAGACAAAATTTAGTTACATACACAAGATTGCTAAATATAATTAAATTATACAAGTAGTGGATAAAACATTTAGCTCAAAAAATTCAAGAAGCATTCAAAACAATACAGTAAATGAAGATTAATGTGAAGTACGTGAGCTGAGACAGTAAGGTGAATTACATAGCAGAGTTGTGTTGGAGAAGGAACACAACATTACATTACAGAGTAATTATTCTGAAGGGAAACAAGCTTTGTTAGGTAAAGTTGAGTCTCAAAGCATATAGGAGGTAAGATGCCATATATTTATGAGGGGTGGGAGCAAGAACAATCCCATTGGGACCTGAGATGTGAATGGAGAGATTTTTTGAATATGTAGTGATTAGAGGTGGTACGGATGGATGGTGGGAGTGAGTTCCAGAGACTGGAAGGTTAGAGGATAATAAGTGTTTACCTGGGGGATAAGATGGTTTATGGACTTCAAGTAGGTTTTGATTGTTGGACCTTAAGACTCTATTTGGTAGGTGCATTTTGAAGGCAGAAGACAGAGAGGGACAAAGAGAGGGGTTGAGAATAAGCTTATGAGCTAAAGTCAGCTGTATATAGATAAGATGATTAGGTAGTTTGAGCCAATTTAGTTTTTGGAGAGAGGAACAGTGGTGGGTGGAGGACCTATGGCTATTAGCGAATTTGGCAATTTTGTTATAGCAGGAGGAAAGCTGGCTTTTTAGAGAGGTCTGAAGATGAGTCAGTAATGGAGCCCCGTAGAGAAGAGAGGGAATGAGAAAGGAGGAAGTGAGAGTGATTTTGGAGGAGCTAGTAAGATACTGATTTTGACGGTAGAGCATACCTAGTTTTTGATGAGTTTTCTTAATATTTAGTTGTAGATGGGAGTTTAGTTTAAGTTGATTGTCAATTAGAACACCTAGTAGCTTAGTTTCAGATACCAGTTCCAAGGGTGAATTGTTTTGGCTGGTAATTGAGAAAGAGTTTATGTCAAAAGAAGTAGATTTGGAGGGGGTAAATACCATTAGTTTTGTTTTGGAGGCATTGAGTGCCAAGTGATTTAATTTCATCCAATGCTCAGTAATTGAGAAAGCTTCCTGAGTAAGTTTTTGGAGCAGAGAGGGGGAGGTGGCAGAGCAGATAATTGTAGAATCGTCTGCATATTGGATGATGTTTGCAAATGGAATGGATTTGTGGAAGTCATTTATAAATATATTAAAGAGGAGGGGACCAAGAATAGATCCTTGGGGAACTCCAGTGGGGGTACTAAGGAAAGAGGAAGTGGCCTTCTTCCATATTACGGCTTGGTATCTGTTTGATAAATAACTGGAGAACCAATTTATGGAGGAGGGAGAGAGGTTAAGTTCTGACAGTTTGGATAGGAGCAGGCTATGTGAAATAGTGTCGAAGGCCTTGGAGAGGTCTAGTAGTAAGGTGGAAACAATGTGGCGGAATCGCGTGCTCTATTAACAGTCTCAAGAAAGGACAGGAGGGCTGTCATAGTGCTATGATTTGGCCTGAATCCGTGTTGTGTAGGGGTTAAAAGGTTGTTATCTAAGAGATGTGGTAGGAGTTGAAGCTGGATACACTTTTCCAGGAGTTTAGATATAGGGGAGAGGATAGCAATAGGACGGAAGTTATTGACATTGCAATTGTTGCCTCCTTTATGGAGGGGGATGATGAAGGCTTGCTTCCATAGTAGGGCACTGTGCATTCATGGATGGAGCGGTTGATTAGAATGCTGATGGGATAGGCAATTGCTTCTGCGGCTATACTTAGGAAATAAGAGGAATGTTGTCAGGGCGTTGGTACATGGCTTCAACTTCTGAAGGAGTTTCTTTATGGTGGAAGTGGGGATAGGTTTAAATGAGAATAGAGAAAAGTTGGGAGAGAGAGAACTTGAGGAAGATATGGGTGAAGAGGGGGTTAGAGTAGTGGAAGAGGTGGAAGATAGACAGTGAGAAGATGAGAATGTGGTGGAAATGGTGATGACGGGAGGGTTGTTTGCAGGAGAGATTGGGGGTGTATTAGGTAATGAGGAGGGGTGTGTGAAGGAGGATGTAAGTTTGCTAATAGAATCGATGAAAAATGAGTTGAACTGTGTAGCTAGATCTAGGTCTGGGCTATTTGGGTCTGGGGTTGGGGTGTGTGGTTTGCTGGGGTTTAGGAGGGTGGAGATCCCTTCCAGAATTTTGAGGGTTAGTTTTATTGTTGTTTTGGAGTGTAAAGAAGTATTTTGTCTGTCAGAGATTATGAGCTTTTTACTTTATTTGAAGGGTTTTGTAAACAATATGTTGTTCTGGGGTCTTATTTCTCAGATAGAGTCCCCAGGCTTTGTCTCTAAGGTGCATGGTTGATAGTGTGGTTTTGGTTAACCAGGGGCAGAGTTTGTTTTATTCTTTTGTTCTTATAGGGGCTTGGAATCAAGTATTTCTAAGAAGGTAAAGTTGAAGTGAGCAACTGCGTCTTCTAAAGGTAGTGTCTTTAGATTGCTCCAATTAACTGCTTTTAGAGAATATATGAAGTTGATGGGTTAAAACTTTTGTCATTGGTAGTGATGAAATTATGGGTGCGGTAAGAGATGCAAGGGAGACGACGAGTGAAAGTAGGCAAGTGATCACTAAGAGGGTCGGGAAGAGTACCACTGTCAGAGAAATAGTGGGGATGTGACACTAGAATCCAGTCAAGGATGGTGCCACAAGAGGGGTTTGTTGATGGGTGTGTAATAATATTGATTAGCTGGGAAAACTTAAATAGGTTGATGTTAAGAGGGTTCTTTGAAGACTGGATGAAGGCCCAGTTGATATTTACGTCCCTAAGATTATGGTTTCATTGCTGATATTGTTAGAGAGCCATGAGAGGATGTTTTCAAGTGTGGAAATATTATCCCCTGGGGATATAAAGGATGCTAGACAGATGTGTTTGTGCTTGTTAACTTGTAGGAGTGAGGAGTACTTCAGCATTGTTAAATTTTGGAGTAGGTTTGTTATAGGGGTAACTAGCAAGGAAGAAGAATATAGGAGAGCAACTCCACCACCTTTTTCTGGGTCCTGTCTTTTAATGATTGAATAGCTAGGTGGAGTAATTTCAGAATCTTTTATAGATGGTTTTAACCATGTTTCTGAAATAGATAGTATGTCAGGTTTGTTATACATGAGCCATGCATGGAGGGTAGGGACTTTGTTGACAATACTTTGTGAGTTTAGAGAAGTAAAATATATTGGCCTGTGTGAGGAGGAAGAGGTGGAGGGGCCAGGGTTGGGATGGATGTCACCAGATAAAAGGCTAGTGATGAGATGGAAGATTGGGTTAAAAGGTGATTGAGTAGAGTAAAGCGATTAGGATCTGTAGTGATGATCAGAGGGTCATTAGCTACTATGGGGATAGGGTTTCTCAGTGAGGGGAAAACTTTGAATGAGAAGGTTAGAAGTTGTGTTATTGGGTATAGATGGGGAGAAATAGGAGAGTGAAAGGGTGAGAGAGGGGAGTTCAGGTGGTAGGTTGTGTGATAAAGTTGTGAATGGTAAGAAGTAGGAGGTTGGGTAAGGTAATAAAGATATGATAGTTTAAGAGATAGTAATAGTAAAATAGAGATAGATGGGGGATTTAAAGGCATGACTGAAAGTTACTTGGTGTTAAGTGTTATGGTTGTCTTGTATATGTTGTATGTTTATTGCGTAGTGGATAAAGAAAGTATTACAGGGTCGAGTGGAGTAAAAAGTAGTAGGAATAGTGCTAGGGGTGTGAGTTTAGAAATGAAGTGTAGTATTATAGGTTAGCTGTAGGTGTGGTTACAGTTGGATGATAGGCTGATAGGGGGTGTGTCTAGGGAGTTGTGGGTGATTGGTGTAGGGAGGAAGTGGGAGTGGTAACAAGAGGGATATAGCTAGAGGCACTAGGGGCGGGTGGGATTTGGGGGCAGGGTAGGGGAGCGGAGTGAGCCCGGAAGACACACCAGGAGAGGATCGAGAGCCAATCAGTCAGTGGAGCATAGGTTTCAGGAGTGAGTAAGTTGTAACAGGGTAAGAAGAGTTCAATATTTAATAGGCAAAGTGGGCAAAAAGAATGGATGAGAGAGTGGGGAGTGCAAGTAAAAGCAGAGGAAGCAAGAGAAGAGTGGAGAAAAGTAATGGCAATGAGGAGGGGGACGCCTTCTAGTAGGCAGTACAGAATTATACAAGGCCCACTAGGAAGGACTTGGGATTGTAAGGGAAGGAATAAGGAAGAGCTGGAAAACGCAGATAAAGATGGGAGAGAGAATAGAGAGGGAGAAATAAGAAGGGGTTAGGCTGCTGGCTATCCTGGCAGGGAGATAGCTTTACAAAACTAACAAGCAGGAGTTAAAAGATGTAGAAGCCCTAGTAGCAGCAAATGCACATACTTTCTCAGTTTCCACTTGGAGACTCAGTTCCAATCTCAAAAATGGGGCTTGAGGCAGCAGAGCAGTATATTCCCTACACAAAAGTGTGGGTAGAGTAGGTAACTGGAGTTGAGAATATGTATTCACCCAGGCGAGGTCCCAAGGGAACAATACAGGGCAAAAGTTTCTCAGTTTCCACTGGGAGACTCAGTTCCAATCTCAAAAATGGGGCTTGAGGCAGCAGAGCAGTATATTCCCTACACAAAAGTGTGGGTAGAGTAGATAACTGGAGTTGAGAATATGTATTCACCCAGGCGAGGTCCCAAGGGAACAATACAGGGCAAAAGTTTCTTAGTTTCCACTGGGAGACTCAGTTCCAATCTCAAAAATGGGGCTTGAGGCAGCAGAGCAGTATATTCCCTACACAAAAGTGTGGGTAGAGTAGGTAACTGGACTTGAGAATATGTATTCACCCAGGCGAGGTCCCAAGGGAACAATACAGGGCATGGGAAAGCTTGGGAAGAAGCTGCTGTAAAGTGAGCATCTTGAATTTTGGTACGAGTAGAAATGTGTTTAGGATGGATAAGTCCAAAATGGGTCTCCAATCGGTTCCCTTCCTTGGTACCAGGAATAGTCTGGAATAAAAACCTTGACCTTGTTCGTGAGTAGGTACCTCTTGAATAGCTTTCATGTCCATGAGCTTTGAAATTTGTATTTGAGCCTCTGCCCTTTGATTGTGTGGCAGGTTCAGCATGCCTCTCATTTTTGGAAGAGTGTGAAAATGAAATCTGTAGCCTCTGTTTATAATGTCCAGGATCCATTTGTCTGTTGTGATAATATGCCAATTTTTTGAAAATAATGTCAGTTTTCCTCCCAAGGGTGCTGCCAGTTGAGACTTGCTTGGCATGCAAAGGGGAAAGTCATTGGGTTTGTTTCCTGTATTGTTGTGCACTGTCTTTGCCACCTCTTGGTGCTGGAGTTTGCCATTGTCTGCCTCTATATGATCCTTGAGATTGTCCTCTGCCCCTTGTGCACCTGTATCTACCTCTTTGGGGCTTGTCTGTGGCTGGAAAGGACCAGTTTTTTGAAGGCCAATTTCTGCTAAAACGTGGTGGTTGTACCTGTAGAAAGGCTTTGACAGTTTGCATAGATTTAGCTTTTCTTCCATTTTCCGTAGTATCTCCTCAGCATTAGTACCAAATAATACATCCTTTTGTAAAGGAGCATCTAGTAGTTTAGCTTTAACATGATCAGGCAAGGTTTGTTCCCTAAGCCAAGCATGTCTATGAATGACTGATCCTGTAACAGCAGCTCTACTTGAGGCCTCTAGAGCATCATAGCCACATTGTAATGTGTGTTTACCCACTTGTTCTGCACTATGCATCATATCCTGCAACTCCTTCAAATCTGGTTGTTCAGGTTGTGACATTTTATTCCTTAATTGTGATAACAGAAACTGCTGATATTTAAGCATATGGAACTGACAATTTAAGGCCCTCATGGTTAGGGTGGCCGAGGTATATACCTTTTTTCCCCACCTTTCTAAGGATCTAGACTCTCTTCGAAGGTAATGGGTTCTTAGCAGTAGAGGCCTTCATTCCCTTGGGGCCTTGAGAAATGGTTTCAGGGTCAGCATTATGGCTTTTGTAAAGAAATTGGTGTGAGTTAGGAACTCTGTAGTACCTATCAGGCTTGACTGGGGCAGGAGGCAGGGAATCCGGATTAAGGCAAGCCTCTGAGTAAACATCATCAAGTATGTCCAGGACAGGAGGTATCGCCAGAGGTCTGTGCTGAGGTAGCAAAAGAAATTCCCTAAGTCTTTTCTTGGAATCTGAAAAATCTTGGCCTTCCCAATGGAAGTGTTCTCTCAAGGTATACAAGGTTTCCCCGAAAGAAAAATCCTCTGGGGGAGATACAGAAGGAATGGACTGCTCAGCATCAGAATCTTCAAAGGGAGACTACGAGTGCTCCTCTTCATCAGAATGTTCTGAAATAATGGAGCCCTGGTCAGAAGAGGGAGAATCTTCCTCCACTCTGGGTCTCTTGTCCGGAGGGGGTTGGGAACCCCTGATAAGAGTAATTAAATCCTCAGCCATTTTGAGCATCTGCTTTTTAGGCATGGGGCCTGGAGATGGGCCCTGTGCAACAGGCCCTCTTGGGATGCATGGCTGATTTGGACTTAGTAAAGGCCTTTATGGAAAAGGAAGATGAGGTTCTGAAGACACCATGGGTGGAAGTGGACCTGTCCACATTAAGAGGCTCAACACTCATAGTGGCTTCGGTAGCTGTAGTCAGGGTATGGGCCAAGGTACCTGCGGTCTCGGTTACAGAAGACACCGCCAGAGAAGTGTCGTCGGTAGTCAGGGGCTGCGTAGGCGCCTCGCTGAGAACCGGACCACGTGGAGCCGGTTTTGACGTGGTGTCGGTGGAGGCCGCGGACCTCGCGTGTCGGTCTTTGTCCTTGCGTTTTTTGGACAAAACAGTAGTCGGAGTCTCCGACGACATTTTATAATCAAAAGCTTTACCAAAAAAGTGCTGGGCGAACTCCGCCCGATGCTTAATAGTGCGTTTATTGAAAGTAGCACAAAAGCGACAGCCCGAGACGTCGTGGTCTGGGCCTAAACAAGGTATACAGAGGGAATGGAAATCCTTAAGCGGTATTTGCTTCCCACAAGAAATACAATTGTTAACTTTGTCTGACATCAGTCTGAGGCAAGAAAAGTTTCCCCAACGGGGTACTTAGCTTTAAAGAATACTTCGGTTTCCAAATTTTCGTAATTTCAGGAGCTGGCCGACCGGCACTTGCGAACTGCTTCTGCCGGGCACCGCGGCAAAAAGACTGAAGAAAATGGCGTCGGCTGTGTCTTATATACCCCTGTCACACTGACGTCAGGAAAGAAAGCGACGACAACCGACGCCGGACCTAGACTTTGGAATTCGGTCGACCGAGGACCCCAGTGACACAAAATTTACTGAATGTGCAGCACGTGTGCAGTTTCGGAGATTGGGGCAAAGTGTGAAATAAGTGAACACAGTGACATCTGCAATGTCTAAAATCAGGGCAAACTGTGAAATAAGAGGACACAGTGGCATCTTAAAGCAGAAACCTTCAGGTGTGCAAGAATGAAAAAAAGCTATATTTCAAAAACTGGTATAACATATGGGACATCAGTCAATAAGAAACATCTTGGACTTTAGGATCAGCTGATTTGTTGAGAGCTGAAAATCTTTGTACTGAACCAGGTGAAGGAAACAACAACCGAAAACCAGACAAGGGTGCACTTTAAGTGTCTTTTTCATAAAGTAAAACAAAGAACAAAGCAACTCGAAAAACACAGTCTGTTATGAAGTTTAAAATGTGGGACAAATGAAAGCTATGTACTTAATATAAAACATTAGACCTGGACAAACAGTTCCACGCACACAAACCAAAAGAAAGAAAAGTTGTGTAAAATCTTACCATAACCATAGATGTTCTTCTCTTCCATGTTGCAGTATTCTACATGTGGGTTTACTCCTCTTCCTTTGCGTACATCCAGCCAGTATTCCAAAGTTTTTCAGTCCCTCTGTGGTACGTGGGATGCTTGACGTGGCTCAGGGAACGTGAGCCATAAAAGTGGCATCCGCAAGCACCAGCTCTGAGAACTGAAGGCCCCAGTCGCAGCCAGTCCTAGGAGGGCAGAACCTGTCCAGTGCCACCCAGAAGGGCAAATGCAACCTAACAGGAGGGGAAAGAGGGTGGGAAGGAATACTGCAACATGGAAGAGAAGGACATCTATGGTTATGGTAAGATTTTACACAACTTTTCTATGTCCTTCTATTCCAATGGTGCAGCATTCTACATGTGGATGAGTGGCAAAGCTCACTGTGGATGGGGAGGTGGTATGGAAACAGTCTCCGGGAATCCGTGAAGGATAGCCCTGGCAAACTCCGCCATGGCTCTAGAAATATGGTCCCGTTTGTAATGCTTGGTGAAGGTGTGAATTGAAGACCAAGTAGCTGCTTCGAGGACAGTAGAGGTATCTAGCCAGCTAAAGAAGGCTCCTGAAGAGGCCATAGCTCTGGAGGAGTGTGCTTTTACACTACCTTGCAGGAATTATCCAGGGTGTTTTTAGCAAAAGGTGATGGCCTTGGAGATCGAGGCTGAGATGGTCTGTTTGGTCATTGCCTTTCCCAGGGCTCTTGAGTGGAAGAAGACAAACAGTTGGTTAGACTGTATGATGGACTTGGTTTTGTGTGGACAAAACCTGAACTGTCTGTGAACATTTAAGGAATGAAGTACTCTCTCACTATCCCCCAGAGGATTGGGGAAGAATGTAGGTAGGTATATGGCCTGGTTCAAGGATAGGTCATTCACCACCTTGGGCATGAAAGTGGTGTTAGTTCTAAGAGTAACCCTGTCATTGTGGAAAACTAGGAAGGGTGGGGAGCCATAACAGCTTGCAGCTCTGAGATCCTCCTGGGTGAGGTCACGGCCGCTAGTAAAAATATTTTCCATGTGCAACGTTTTAGGGAGGCTTTGTCTGCTGGTTCAAACTGAGTTTTTCCAAAACACAGTTAAGATCCCAATGTGGAGGAGATGGTTTCCTGGGGGGGGGTCTTAGGTGGAGTACCCCCCTTTGAGGAAGAGTTTGGCAGGGAGTCTGGATGTTAGGGGTGGATCCAGAGGAAGACATGCAGAGATTGCAGACAAGTTGGTTTTAACTGAAGAGTAGGCCAGCCTGTCTGCAGTAGTTCACACAGGTAAGACAGGACTAGAGGGGTCTCGCTTGCCAGTGGGTCCAACTGTCTTTTGTGACACCATACGGAAAACTTTTTCCACAATGAAAGGTAAAATTTTCTTGTGTTAGGTTTCCTGGATTCCTGCAGGACACTGAGCATGTCCTCGTTGTAAAGGTATCTGAATGGGATCAAAATCCTTTCAACCACAGGGTGAGGTACAGTGACTGCCACTGTGGGTGTATCTGTGATCTCTTGTGCTGTGTGAGGAGGTCTACTGAGAGGGGTAACTTCTGGTGATTACCCTTGGACAGTTGAAGTAGTAGGGGGAAAACTACAGTTGTGTACACTTACCATAAATGTAGATGTTCGAGTGTATTCACTGTTGCAGTCATCACATTTGGGTTATCCTGCCAGGGGTAGCCCTCAATCGCCCGAATACCAGAGGCTTAGTATTTCTGCGTCAGTTGCTGTGGCTCCAGGACTGACGTCAGGTCGTCAGTGGTATAAAATCAGGTGGCCAACACCATTAAATCAGTTTTTCTTGCCCTGTCAGGAGCCCCCCAAATAGGGAGCTAGGTTATGGTGGAAGAACACCACCAGTAGAAAGTAAATACCAAAAACTCCCAGTAAGGGGAGAGGAAGAGAGAGAGTGTGAGTGAGAGAGAGAGAGAGACAAGGGGGATGGAGGGTGGGAAACCAGGACTGCAACAGTGAATACACTTGAACATCTACATTTATGGTAAGTGTACACAACTGTACTATGTTCTTCGTGTTTCACTGTTGCAGTCATCACATTTAGATAGATTCCCAAAACTGAAGAAAAGGGTGGAAGCAGTCAAGAAGACTGTGGGCTGGCTAGAGAAGATAGGCAAGGCGATAATGCTTGGTGAAGGAATGAACAGATGTCCATGTTACAGCCTCTAGGATGTCCCTGGTGGGGACCCCTCTGAGAAAGGCTGCAGAGGTGGCGGTTGCTCTGGTGGAATGTGTCCTGACCCCCTTTGGGGGTGGTTTTCCATGCTGTCTGTAGCAGAAATGGATGCAGTGTGCTATCCACTTGGAGATTGTTTGTTTGAATATGGCCTTGCCCTCTGCTCCTGCTGTGAAGCTGAACAGCAACTGATCAGTTTTTTCTGAAAGACTTAGTCCTGTCCAGATAGAATCTGAGCTGTCTGTGCACATCTAGAGAGTGCAGAATCCTTTCTCCCTTGTTTTGTGGGTTAGGGAAAAAGGTGGGCAAATTTATGGATTGGTTGAGGGCCACACTGGACACCACTTTAGGCATGAAATATGGGTTAGTCCTGAGTGAGAGTCTGTCAGCATGGAAAATGATGAAGGGCTCTACAGCCACGAGTGCCTGTAGCTCTGATACTCTTCTAGCTGAAGTGATGGCCAGAAGCAAGGCTGTTTTCCAAGAGAGACATTTTAACTCTGATAAAGTTGCAGGTTCAAAGGGGGGTAGGGTGAGCTTTTCCAACACAAAGTTAAGGTCCCAAGCTGGGGTAGGAGCTCTTCTGGGTGGCCTTAAGTTGTTTGCCCCTCTTAGGAATGGTTTGATGAGAGGGTGTGAGAAGAGAGGAGGCTCTGTGCTGTAATGAGCAGAGATGGCAGAGGCATGAATTTTAATAGAAGAGAAGGATAGACCCCTATGTAGTAGGTCTGCCAGGTAATCCAGGATGAGAGTAGGGAGGGCTGTGCCATTACAGCTCCCTTAGTCTGGATCCAGGTGCAAAACCTTTTTCCACTTGTCAGCATAGGATTTTTCCTAGTGCTGGGGCATCTGGCCTCACGTAGAACATCTAGGACTTGTTTGCTTAGGCTGGCAGCTTGAGGGCTGGTCAGGGAATAAGCCAGGCTGTCGGGTTGAGGGTCTGCAATTGGGATGCATGAATTCTCCATTCCCCTGGGTCACGAGTGTTGGGATCTTTGGTAGGTACCATGGTGGCAGGGGTGACAGGCTGCGCAGCAGTGGGTACCAGTGCTGGCATGGCCAGTCTGGGACAATCAGGATTGCCCTCGGTTTTTCCTCCTTTATTTGGAGCAATACCCTTGATATGAGTGGTAGAGGGGGAAATGCATAGACCGAGAGGTTTACCCACTGGAAGGATTGAGCATCCACTTTCCAGGACTTGCTGTGAGGTTCCCTGGTGCAGAATTTTATGAGCTGATGATTGGAGTGGGAGGCAAAGAGGTCGACCTTTGGGTTGCCCCATTTCTGGGTTACAAGGATGAAGGTTCTGTGGTCTAGCTGCCACTCGTGTGGGTCTAGCAGGTTTCCTGGCAGGAATTGTGCTAGCAGGTGTAGCTGCATTGCTGAGGCCATGTGCCAAAGGGTCATGGCGAGCCTGCAGAGAGGATAAGAATGAGTCCCTCCCTGCTTGTTGATATACCACATCACTGTGGTGTTGTCTGTTTTGATCAGTAGAGGCCCCAGGGAGAGTAGCAGTCTGAAGGCTGTCAGGGCGTGCTGAACAGCTAACATCTCTTTTTGGTTGATGTGCAGATGTATTTGATTTGGGCTCCAATGGCCCTGAATGCACCTGCCATCCAGGTGTACACCCCAGGCACAGTCTGATGCATCTGTGGTGAGGGTCTGGGTGGCATGGGGTTGTGAGAAGGGAAGTCCCTTGTTGTGGTTGCAAGCTGCTGCCCACCAAAGAAAATCTTTCCTTACACAAGGTATCACTGGTATGAGAGTTTCCAGGTCTTGAGAGTGTTGACACCATTGTATTTCCTCATATGCAGTCTGGCAAATGGAATGAGTAGGATGCAGGAAACCATGAACCCTAGAGCTTGCAGGATTTTCCTTGTGGTTAACTGGGTTCTGGTGGCTAGTTGAGAGAAGTAGCCTGTCGGGTAGGCTTGTTTTTCTGGAGTATGGAATGCCATCTGGGATGCTGTGTCCAGGCTTGCTCCCAGGGATATAATTTTTTTGTGTGGGGACTAGTTTTGATTTCTTTTCATTGACAGTATACCCCAGGGAGGTCAGTAGGTCCTTTACAAATGTCAGGTGCTGTAACAGCGTTTCCAGACTGTCTGCTTGAATCAGGCAATCATCTAAGTATGGTAAATTTGAATATTTCTTTGCCTGCAAAAAACAATGGCGGGACCCAGGCATTTTGTGAAAATTCTAGGAGCACTGGATAAGCCAAAGTGAAGCACAGAGAATTGAAAGTGCGTAGATCCTGCCATGAAACGAAGGTATTTCCTGCATGATTCCCTGACTGGGATGTGTAGGTAGGCCTCTTTTAGGTCTAGGATGGCTAACCAAGCATCCTTGGACAGCACTGTTAGAAGTTGCTGGAGGGTGAGCATTTTGAATTTTGGTATCACTAGAAAGGTGTTTAGAATGGATAGATCGAGGATGGGGCGCCATGTGTCCTCTTTTCTGGATACCAGGAAGAGTCTGGAATAGAAACCTTGGCCTATCTGTTCTGCAGGAACATGCTGTATTGCCCTCATGGAGAGCAGGGAAAGGACTTGCTTTTTGGCCTCTGCCCACTGGTTTGGAGGAAGATCTGGGAACCCTATTGGGGTTGGCGGAGTGTGGAAATAAAGTTTGTATCTCTGGGACCCTATGCTGAGGACCCGTCGGTCATTGGTAACAGTGGCCCAGTTGCTTGCGTGGAAGGAGAGCTTCCTCCTAGGGGCACAAGCAGGTGGGCAGAGGTAAGGGGTGGAGGTGTAAAGTCATTATGAGTTCTTACCATAAGGGGGTGAGTTTGCACTCCCTGTTTCTGAAGAGGAGGAACTCCATTGCTTAGATCTCTGCATTCCCTGGGGCTGCTGTCTGGGGGTCTGCTTCCCCTGGGTCTGGGCTGAGCTGGCCTGAAGAGGGCAAGAAATGACCAGTGCTTGGAGGGGCAATGCCTACTGAACCTCGGAGGCTGGACCTGAAAGAAGTCTTTAACTATCTGCATAGATTTAGCTTTTTCTTCCATTTTTTTTTAAGACCTCTTCTGCCTTGGTGCCAAATAAGTTGTCTTTGTTCAATGGTGCGTCCAATAATTTGGATTTGACATGGTCTGGCAAGGTCTGCTCCTTAAGCAAAGCATGCCTTCTAAGGACAGAAAGTACAGTTTTGTACCTACCATAAATGTAGATGTTCGAAGATCCACATTGCTGCAGTCCTTACTATTGGGGGTAGTCCGCTGTCCAGTCGCCCGAATACAGAGTATAAGGCTGGCGTCGGTCAGAGGCGCGTAGACGGCGGCAGTACGTCAGGGGGGTACTATCATGACCGACCGGCGTTCACGGCCGAATACCAGAGTATAAGGCTGGCGGTCGGGAGCGCGTGGAACTGGCGCCAATCGCGTCAGGGTAATCTGGCGCGCGCACCGATCAGTCTTTTCTTGCCCCAGATGTCAGAAGACCTAAAAGACAAGGCCCAAAATACCTGCACCAAACATATGTACAATATATACAAAAAGATATATACAAAATATCAGCATATAACCTCACCTACACAACCACCCCTAAACACAGAACATCTACATTTATGGTAGGTACAAAACTGTACTATGTTCTTCGCTCCACATTGCTGCAGTCCGTAGAATCCCAAAGCAGAGGTAAGGGAGGCTGGCAAATCATAAAGAAGTAGGAGCTGACAACATGCCTTGCAAAACAGCTGTGGCAAAACCAGCCCTAGACTTAGAGTCCTAGTGGAATGAGGCCTAATCCCAGCTGGAATCTCCTTGCCATGATGGGAATAACAAAATGCAATGCAAAACCCAATCCACCTAGAAATAGTTTGTTTTGACACAGGCTTGCCCTAAAGAAACAAACAACTGCTGAGACTGCCTAAAATCCTTAGTCCTGCTTAAATAATAACAATTGCCTGTGTACATCTAAAGTGTGCAAAATCTTTTCCCCTTTATTTTGGGGGTCTGCATAAAAGTAGGCAAATGAATAGTTTGGTTTAAAGCCACACTAGAAACCACCTTAGGCATAAAGGAAGGATTAGTGCGTAATGATAATGGAAAATCAAAAGGCTCTACTGCCATAAGGGCCTGCAACTCAGACACCCTTCTTGCAGAAGTAATAGCCAACAGAAAAGCAGTCTTCCATGACAAGTATTTCAATTCAGCAGTAGCCGCAGGCTCGTAAGTTTTTCCAACACAAAATTGAGATCCCAAGCAGGAGTAGGAGCTCTCGTGGGGGTCTTATATTCAAACTGCTTGAACAAAGGATGCGAAAACAATGGTGGGTCACAATCATAGTGAGCTGAAATTGCTGCAGCATGAATCTTAGAAGGACAAACCTTTGTCCAATAACTCAGTAAGATATTGAAGAGCCACACTCAAATTAGGCTCAGAAATCTCCAAATTCTTTGCTGTACTCCAAAATAAAAATCTCTTCCAATCACATTTAAAACTTGTTGAGGAAGGTGAGACCTGCTGTGTTTCAACACAGAATATGCCAGGCTGTTAGATGAAATCATCCTTGGCTTGTCTTGTCTGACTTTTAATAGCACCTTTGGAAGAAGAGGCAGAGGTGGACAGAGCATCCACTTTCCAAGCTGTGTGATGAAACCATTCAGATGAGCTCCCCAAGCAATGTCCGAGGCATCTGTGTTAAAATCTGACCCTTGTTTAGGTGACATTCTGGAGCCCACCACAAAAATTCTTTTGAAGGCAAGGTATTATTTGAATCTGGCAGTGCTGTGTCCATACATTTTGAATACTCATTGTAGCCCTCATATGCAGTTTTTATTGGGAAGCACCAGAATAAGATGCCAGACTTTATTTAGTTCACAGAAATACCCTAGGCATCTTAGCACTGCTAAACATAGTAGATACTTAGCCAGAAGGTCTTCCTTTTCTCTTGCCAGAATCAGGCAGTGTCAAGTAAGTAAGGATGAATTGATTTTTTTTAGCCTGAAGGAAAAGCTATCTGGATTGCCCAGAAGAGGTAAAAGCTGTTGCGTCAACATCTTGAACTTATAGATAAATCCAAAATTGGTCTCACGTTGTTCCCCTTCTTTGGTACTAGGGAACAAGCGAGAAATAAAATCCCCCCTTCCTCTGACACAGGGACTGGCTGATGGCCCCCTATTTGGAGTAACTGAGAAAATTGCTGTGAGCCTCTTTTTCCTGTGGGAGGAGGAACGTGGCATGCCTTTGGGGCAATGTATGGAAATAAAACCTGTAACCGTGGTGAATGATATCAACACCCATCTGTCTTGAGTAATTAAATCCCAATTTTCCTTGAAAAAGACAGTCTTCCCAAAGGCTGAGAGCTGCTGGGAGAGAATCTACTGGGCAGCTGAAAGGCAGGGTCATTGGGTCTGTTTACTGGACTGACCCTACCCTCCTCCTGAAGAGCAGCAAGGTGACCCTGTTCCCTTAGCTAAAGAGACCTTGAGAAGCTCCTACCACTAGACCTACCCCCCCTAGACCATCCATCATAAGCAGGATATGAGCATGTGAACTGACAATTCAAACCTTCATGGCTAAAGTGGTGGAAAGTATACACACTTTCTTTCCCCATCTATCCAAAGCCCTTGCCTCTTTTATCAGTGGGGGTTTTAACCACAACCACAGAGGTCCCTGACCTTCAGGTCCCCCTGAGAAACAGTTGGTGGTCTGCCCTAGGAAGATTCAAAAAATCATTGAGCCTACTTCAGTACTATTAACCAGGGAAGGTGAGAGGGGGAAAGAGGGGGAGGAGAAGGGAAGCCTCCAACATCTTCCACCAAACATCTTCCACACATGCTAGGCTATGGGCCTATGGGCAGGCCCGCCAAGGCAACCCAAGCCTTTCCTTGCCCTTCCTGAATCAGAGTAACTCTTCCTCCCTAATGTGCTCCCCTCGGGAATGCTGAGAGTCTGAAAATGATAAATCCTCAGGAGGAGAAGCTGTAGGAGGGAAGTGGAATCATCCACATCAGAATAAGGAGAGGGGACTCTCTCAAATCTTCCTTCAGAAGACTCAGAAGCCTCTGGCCCCACTGAAGCTGAACTCTGGCCTACCTCAAAGAAGTTTTGGCAACAGAAGGAGGGCTCTAACTACCTTGGAAGAGAGAGGAGGAACAGTTAGTTACCCCCCAGCCCCTCAGCTACCTCTACCTCCTGACATGTCCTACAACAGTAAAGTCTCTGCCTAAGGACTCCAAGAAGACTGAAACAACTGGCAAAAACCCTCCTCTGGCTCCAAGTTCGTCCGGGACTGGACGTCCGGCGGTGGGACCATCAACCCTAGGCTTCTTCTCGCTTTTGTCCTTGCGCTTCTTCTTGGATCGACAGCATCGCCGAGCACATTATTTATAATCCCAGCGCTTCTAAAACACTAACCGCCACAACGATCCGCTCTCTTAATCTCTTAATAGTCGCGCAATTAAAACTGGCACCCTAGCAGCCAAACAACGTCAACAACGCCGGGTTTAAGGCCCCCAAATAAGTATGGTACAAGGTATCTGTTAGAAATACAGTTATTCACTTTTTCGACATCGGTTAAATACTGAGGCAAGAAAAACCAAAGGACGCCAACCTGCACTCGCGCTGCTTCTGCAGCGGACCTGCGGGCAAAAAGATATGGGATATGGCATGCGCATTGCGTCCCTGACCTGGCGTACTGGCGTCACGCCAATGCGCCCTGACACCTATCTGCCGCCTCTCTGACTGGATAGCGGACTACCCCGGACTGGAGGACTGCGGCAGGACTGCAGCAATGTGGAACGAAGAACATCCAGTGACTGCGGCCCTGCAAGATGCATCTAGGGCGTCAAAGCCACATTGCAAGGTGTGCTTAGTTACCTGACTTGCAGAATGCATTAACTCTTGTAATTCTTTATTTTCTGCACAAGCAGGAAAGGAAGATATTTTTTGTTTGAGGAGTTCCATGGTATGCTGCTAATATTTCAGCATGTGGAACTGACAATTTAATGCTCTAATAGCAAGAGTAGCAGAGGTGTACACTTTTTTACCCCATCTGTCTAAAGCTCTGGAATCCCTATTTGAGGGGGTGGGATTCTTAGCTGAAGTTGCTTTAATTCCTTCAGGTCCTTGAGAGATGACCTCTGGGTCAGCAGTAGGATTTTTGAAAATAAATTTGTGAGAGTCAGGGACTCTGTAATACCGGTCAGGTTTCCTGGGAGCAGTAGGAAAGGTGTCAGGAGTCAAACTGGATTCCATAAAAACATCATCCACATCATCCACAACATCCAGGACTGGAGGAATGGCCAAAGGTCTGTGCTGTGGTAAATCTAAGAATTCCTTGAGTCTCTTTTTTGACTGAGGATAGTCTTGACATTCCCATTGGAAATGCTCCCTTAAAGTGTGATGGGTTTCCCCAAATGAAAAATCCTCGGGTGGAGAGGCAGAAGGAATGGATTCCACTGCATCAGAATCCTCATAAGCAGAGAGGGGTTGCATATCTTCATATTCAGATGCATCAGAGTCATCGGACTCCTGTTCAGATAAAACTACTGGAGACAAGTCTCTTTCTTTTGGAAGGGGTAGCCTGGCTTCCCCTAATAAGCATAATAATGTCTTCCGCCATTTTAAGCATTTGAGATTGAGGCAAGGAAGCAAGTGCCTGAGCTTGGGTAGTCGTTTTTTTGGGTGTGGCTCGTACCCTGGGCCTTAGAAACTCGGTAGTTTAAGAAAGAACTGAAGGCGTGAAAGAAGTCGTCGGTCTGTGTCGAGAATCGGTAGTGCGAAGTGCTTCCTCAGAAGGAAGTGCCTGCTCAGCAGCGACATCCGCAGGATCCTTAGTCGAAGAAGAGTCTCTCAGCATACTGGACTCCGAAAGGGTCTCGGTAGCGGCCTGCAAATCCACAGAAGTGGGCATCAGGGGCTGTGAAAGCACCTCACTGAGGACTGGAGAACTGACGACTAGCTTAACGGAAGCGTCGTTGGTAGGTCTGGACCTGTGGGCTCTGTCTCTGTCTTTATCCTTACGTTTTTTCGGAAGATCTGCAGTCGGATGGCTTACCGAAGCCATATCAGAATTCAAGGACTGAGAGCGAAAGTATCTAGCTACAATAAGAGCCCAACGACGTATAGTTCTGGCGTTGAACAAAAGCGACAGCAGGGGACGTCGTGGTCTGGGCCTAAGCAAGTGACGCAGTAAGAATGAAAGTCTCGGTGTGGTATTTGCTTTTCACAGGCGAGACAATTGTTAACTTTTTCTGCCATCGGTTAGAGGAAGAAAAAAGGATCCCCAATGGGGTACTTAGCTTTAGAAGACTTCAATTTCAATTCAGAAATGAAAACTCGGGTAGCGGCCGACCGGCACTCATGCGAACTGCTTCTGGCTCCTCGGCAAGAAAGACTGATGTAATGGCATCGGCTGCCTGACTTTATACTACTGATGACCTGACGACAGTCCTGGAGTGACAGCAACCGACGCAGAAATACTAAGCCTCTGGTATTCAGGCCGACTGAGGGCTACACCTGACAGAATAATGCAAATGTGATGACTGCAACAGTGAAACACGAAGAACATCCGTTGCTGTCTTGGCCAGTAGGGAGTCACCAGCAAGACTTTTAGTCTGTCCTGCTCAATTTTCAGCAGGACCTTCTGAATCAATGGGAAAGGGGGAATGCATATAGAAATTTCCCCTTCCAAGATATTGAGAAGGCATCTGTTGCCAGTGCCTGGAGGACTGCTATCCTGGTGCAGAAGCCAGGAAGTTGCCTGTTGATGGAGAAGGCAAAAAGGTCTGTTTGAGGTATACCCCACCGGTGGATCAGGTCCAGAAAGACATCCCTGTGAAGCATCCATTCGTGGCTGTTTGTGCTGGTTCTGCTAAAGTAGTCTGCCTGGGAGTTATGAAGAGAGGGGATGTAAACCGCCTGCAGGGAAACTCCCACTGAGGTGGACAATTCCCAAACCATCAGAGCTAGTCTGCAAAGGAGGTATGACTTGGTCACACCCTGTTTGTTGCAATACCACAGAACCGTGGTGCTGTCTGCGAAAATCTTCAAAGGGCCTTTCTGGAGGTAAGGTAGGAAGGCTCGCAGGGCAAGAACTGCCCTCATCTCTCAAACATTGATGTGTTCTAGTTTGTGTGGCTTCGGCCACAGGCCCTGCATTTTTCTTTGCCCTAGAATTGCTCCCCAGCCCAAGTCTGAGGCATCTGTATGCATGACTTGAGCAGGTAGGGGTGGTTGAAGAGGTAAACCTGGGTTGCTGGTCACTTGTACCAGTCACCACTGAATTTCTAGTTTCAAGTAAGGAAGAAGAGGAACCCTGTACTCCAGAGGATGGGAGTGTTAGGTCCAGACTGACTGAAGGTACCACTGTAACTTCCTCATATGCAGTCTTGCTAAGGGTAGCATGGGTATGGTGGCTACCATGTAACCCAGAAGTCTGAGGTACTGCCTTGCTGTCAGCTCTGTTGCTTGAGAGATGCAGAGTAGGTGTTCTGTCAAAGATTCCACCTTTTGTGGTGGCAGGCAGGCCTTCATGAGGTCTGTGCAAATTCTGCACCCCAGAAAGACAATATCCTGAGGTGGCTCCAGGTGTGATTTTGGGAAATTTATCTAGAATGCTAGAGACTGTAGGAAAGACACAACTAGATGAATGTGCAGCAGGAGGATCTCCTTGTTGTTCACCTGAATCAGCAGGTCTAGGTAAGGGAATAGTTGGATTCCATTTGTTCTGCAATAAGCAATCACTGGAGCCAAACATTTTATGAACACCCTGGGTGCAGTGGAAAACCCAAAGGGCAAGGCAGAGAACTGAAAATGGGATGTGCATGCCAAGAACCTCAGGTATTTTCGGAATGTGGGTTTTATGGGGATGTGAAGGTAAGTATCCTTTATGTCTAGGGTTGCCATGAACCATTGGGGCAGTAACAGAGGAAAGAGGGTAGGCAGAGTCAGCATCCTGAAGGTTGGGACTTTAGGAATAGGTTGAGATGGGAGAGGCCTAGTATTGGTCTCTGGGGTCCATCCTTTCTGGGAACCAGAAAAAATTCTAGAGTAGAAACCTCCTCTTTTTGCAGCTGGAAGCACTGGTTTGATGGTGCTCTGAGTCAGCAGAGCTTGCAACACAGGTTGCAATAGGTATAACTGTCATGTTGGGGACTGTGGAATGCCGTTTCATTTTGGGGAGCGGATCCAGGTCATGAAGTAACCATTCTGAAAGATAGGCAGGACCCATTTGTCTGAGGTGATGTCAGACCATACAGGGAGGCAGTGAGAGAGATGGACTGACACGGGTAAAGAGGGAGGGGGGGGAGGCAAGGTTAGCAGGTAGTCAGAAGCTACCTGCCCTATCTTGAAAGGGCAGCCTCTGGCTGGAGCAGGGCGAAGCTCTAGCTGGAGGGGGCTGGTTCCCAGTAGGTTTCCTGGGCCTGGAGGGGGCCGCAGGGCGAGACTAATTTCTAATGAACTGGGTTTTTGAAAGGTAGTTCCTTTGAAACTTAAGTATAGGTGAAACAAGCAGATGTTTGAGGTCCTGTATTTCTTTCCCTTTTTGCTGAAAGGACTTAGAGGTCAGCCACTTTAGCAGCAAACAAGGCTATATTATCCAGGGGTGCATCAATGAGCTTTGCCCTAAAGTCGGCAGGCAGGGGCTGTAAGTGTAATCATGAATACCTCCTTAAGGCAGAAGCTGATACAGCTGACCTAGCTGAGGCTTCAGCTGCACAACTGCACTTTGAATGCCTGGTGACCTGGGCAGTAAGGGCCAGGAGGGAAGACAGTGATGCTTTAGCTGTGCAGTCTGGAATATCAGCCAACTCCTTGGTGGCTTTTTCCAGGAGGGATAAGGTATACTTGGCCATGTGTGTCTGGTAATTAGTAGCCCTAAACGACAGGATAGAAGAAGTGTAAATCTTCTTTCCCAGACGCTCCATGGTCTTGCTGTCTTTGTCAGCAGGAAGTATGGTGGTTGTAGGTAGGAGCTTGGAAGCCTTATCTCTGGATAAGGAGACAGCGGCTGGGTCTGCTGGAGGACACTTATGGACGTACTTGTCTGATTCAGACACTTTATAGAGTTTGTCAGGTCTGCATGGGGCAAGTGGTTATATAGAGGGATTAAAAGAGAAAAAGCTGAAATCTCAGCCAGGACTGCAGCAAGTGCAAAGCCAGAAGTCAGAATTCTTTTAGTTGCAGCTTAAATAAATGAATATTGTATTTCAGACTTTTGTTACATAGCACAAATAAGGTTCATAAACATCAAGCAGATTTTTGTCAGAAGATCAAAGTTGAAGATTTGGTAGGTAGTGGTAGAGAACTGTACTTATAGCAGGGCAGGAGGATGGATTAAATATAATTTTGTGTTGAGAGAAGTTGGATATAATTTAGTTGCTGGGATAATTCTAGCCAATTAGAATTTTTAATGCAGAACGTGATGTGTTTTTTGACTTGTATGAGCTGTAACACTGTTCTAGTTTAGACTTTAGAGTGGCCTAAATGTTAGTCAAGGTTTGAGAACCATTTAATAGATGGTGGAGAAGGTATGTTGTGGCAAGGGTGACTCTGTTGGATGCAGTAAGGATTTTTTGCTCTATATAGCATGCCTAGTTTTTAGCGATTTTTTTTTTTTAACTTGGTCTGTATGTGGCGGTCATATTTGAGGTTGCCATCTATTGTAACCCCCAACAGTTCTGCATGGGGCACTACTTCAACTTGGGTATTGTACAAGGATGTGATCTTAAAAGCTATTTTTCTCATGGGTAAGCGATTTGGAAAAAAAAATAAAAGGAATTTGGTTTTCTTTACATTAAGGTGGAGCTGGTGGTTACTTAGTTTTCAATAAAGTTAAAGGCATGCTGTGAAATAAATCCCTTCTAAATTTTCTAGATTGTCTGAAAGGCAAATAAGAGCAGAATCATCTGCAAGCTGTACAAGGGATGTTGTCCAGAAGTATGATGATTACTGACCAAGATATTAAATAGAAGAGGATCAAGGATAAAGCCTCGGGTAAATAAGGGAAAGGGTAGAATTCCTTTTAACTGCCCGGTAGTGTTCTGAAAAGTAATTATTACACCACTGAAGAGTAGGTTGGGAGATAACCATGGTGGACAATTGTAGTAGGAGTTTTTGTTTTATGAGACATGATGTCGAAAAGCTTTGGGAAAGTCTAGGTATAAGATAGAGTTTACCTCTATCCCTGGCTTTATTTTTATTACCTGTAAAAGTTAGGAGAGTAGTACTTGTGCTATGGACAGGTTTAAAACAATGTTGAGCAAAGGTTAGCAATTGTTCCTTTCAGAGATGCTGGAGTAGTTGTTTATGGTCACATATTTTCACAATCTTTGAGAGTGGGGTGATAAGATGGCATGTCTGAGTATGTCTTCCTTTGGATGAGATGCCTATTAACTATGAACCTGTTCTCGGTTTTCCATCCATTCCGTATTAAAATACTACCAGCTTACCAATCTCTTTTTTAATGTAACATAGGCAATTTAGTGTTCAAGGGCAGCAAATACTGGATTTGTAGATGGAACACTGAAATATAAAGTTGTTTGCTAGCAGCAACCTCTTCATTAATTACACATCTCTCTTGTTTGTGTCTTCCGGCTTTTTCCCGGTTAGGGGTCGCCACAGCGGAACTCCGGTCCGCTAATGATTGGCAGTAGATTTTTTATGTGCCGAGTTTGCCAGCCCTGACACACAACCTTCAATGAAGGTACGCCCATTCACGCATGTCTCCACACAGAAGATGCTCTAGCTGAGAATCGAACGGCACAACGTCTTGCTGTGAGGCGACAACGCTATCGCAGTACTAATTGCACATCACCTCTCTAATATGGACTTATTGAGATGCCTTTTACTTCTGCTGAGATTGTGCATATTTACCGATATCAGTGGACTGTAATGACAGAAGTCTGAGTGGCCTTTTATGCTTGAAGTGTTCTGAATGGGCAGTTTTGTCATTATTGGTTTATACATTTTGTTCCATTGCTTACTAGAAAAATGTTCAGAACTACAAATTAAAACACATACTAATAAGTGGTGCTGTATTATACAAGGGATACAATTTAATACAGTCAGGAAGGTGAATCTAAGAACACATGCATGGCCTAAAAATGTGTAGAACAGCCAAAAGGAAAACTTTATCCACCAAGTGCATTTTCTTTGAATGTGGGTTTCAATGTCACTTTCAAGGGCAGAGAAATTTACTGTTAATGCTAAGTCTGTTTTCACTGTGAGACTGTACTATTTCTGAGTTGTGCCCATCAAAACCGTACCAGTTACACTTCACTGACACTAACTTTACAAAATTAAAGGAAGTGAATTATCTCTTGACATCCACATTCAGACTCCTCATGAGACAAAATGTGAGGGAATACTGTACAAACTAAAGAAATGGATCTATACAATAAGATCAAAGATGCTATGCTTAGTGCAAGAGAAAAGACAGGTATAACAAAGATGGCAAGGTGAGTGAGGTGCTTGCCTCCCACTTTGATGAGTTTACCAAAGAAACTGCTACCAGCTGTGATCCCCCACTCAATAGACTGAACAAAAGGAACCTAACTGTTTTTATTTATAGCATGAAACTTGGTTCCTTGGGTACTTCCATAAATATGCAAGAAATCTACATTATAAACATTCATCCTATCCCCAAAAGTACCACTAGGGCCCATCTGCCACAAGTCCACCCCCCCCCTCCAACATTAGGGTCACCAACCATCCAGAATTCTTCTGGACTGTGCAGAATTAAGGGACACTGTATGAAAAACGACCAGACAGCATATTGTCCAGAAATTTTCTTTTAATTAAAAAAAAAAAAAATATATATATATATATATATATATATATATATATATATATATATATTTATATATTTTAAGGCCGTTCTTTAAGAACACCCTTTGCATGTGGTCGCACACACGCAGAAGATGAAAACAGTCTGTCTTCCACGTGCGGAATATGAATTCTTGAAGACATCTGAACTGCGCAGCAGACCACAAATACACATGTAGGTGATAAAGGAATATTTTCACCACTTCTATGGCAAAGTCTTGTTTTATTCAGTAGTCAAAATTTGCCTTTCAATGGTTCCTTGTATGTCAGTGTTTCCATGCATTTCTACAGAATAACAAAATACATTCTAAAAGAGGTTTAGCATTCTTAGGATTTAAATAAAATGAGAGAAGCACGGCTGCCTGCCAGGGAACCAACTTATCATTTAAAGTTTCCTTCCTAAAAACTTTTTTTTTTCTTGTACATAACTTTGTCTAGAAGAATTTGTGAACAACCTTTAATTTCTTAAAGGTCTTTCAAAAAGTTTCACAGTGATAGCATGTCTGTGAAAACAAATCCTTGCTTTATGAGTGATGACATTTTTCTAGATTATTAAAGTTAATTTCACATCTACAGATGGTGAGATCAAATTCCTCATGCATTAAGTGTCTGACTAACAGGAATCTGAGGAACATAGCACCTTTTGCTATTTTTCAAAGGAAAATCACTGCCAGTGAGATTTCTAGGAGTGCACTAGAAGTGAGTCCTGCGTTTTGGGAGATTTCTGCCTTCTTTGTGTCTGTGATACTGTGAAAATGGTACAAATAGGTTCAGGAAATGCAAGGGAGCTTGTGCGCTGCAAAAAACACAGTTGGAGGTTTTACCCTTTTGATATTTTGGGCAACTGTGTTCAGTGTATTGTTTCCATTGCATTTTGTACTTTGAAGTTTCATACTGGATCTAAAAAAATGTTACTGTTCATTCAGAGAAAAGCAAATGAAAAATGCACTAGCTGTAGCAGAACTGTATTCATTTAAAAACGAATACTGCATATAACTGGCTAAATATAAAAGCAAATGAATCTGCATTGCACTTGCCTTTTCAATAAAATGTAATAAGTAAAGAATATGTAAAATGGTATGCAAGTACACTTGCCATGGTAACAATGCATTATAATTTAATACTAAATCTAAACCTTCTTACTTGACTATGCATGCTGTTATACAGTATAATGCTATTTGAAAGTTGTTGCGGTATTTTACACAATAATGATGCCTTACTTTGGCTGCAGCTTGTTGAGACTCTCCCCCAAGAAGTATGCAACTGTGGAAACAGAAAAGGTGTGGTATGAAGCATGAGTTAGAGACTATTTGGGGACTTTAGAGGGGCTGCCTGTTAATACAAAAAGTAACAGAGGAGCTACAGGTGTTTTGCTTTGCTTGCTAATGATACCTATGGAGCCAAGAGTTATACTGCAAGTAAAGACTCAGAAGTTCCATTTGGACTTAGCCAGAAGAACTGAGGGCACACTTTATTTAGCAAGAAAAGTATAGTTGTGTACACTTACCATAAATATAGATGTTAGAGTGTATTCACTGTTGCAGTCATCACACTTGGGTTATTTGCCTGCAGGTAGCCCTCAGTCGGCACGAATACCAGAGACTTAGTATTTCTGCGTCGGATGCTGTCGCTTCTTCCATGACGTCAGGTTGTCAGAGGTATAAAAACAGGCAGCAGATGCCATTACATCAGTATTTCTTCCTCCAAATGTCAGGAGCCCCCAAATAGGGAGCTAGTATATGCTGGGGAAAACACCACCAGTAAAAAGTAAACACCAATACCAGTAGGAATAGCCATAGAGAGGAGAGATAAAGAGATGGAGAAAACCAGGGGGCTGGAGGGAGGGAAACCAGGACTGCAACAGTGAATACACTCGAACATCTACATTTATGGTACCGTGTACACAACTGTACTATGTTCTTCATGTTTCACTGTTGCAGTCATCACACTTGGGTTGATTCCCAAAGTGGAGGAAGGGTGGAGGCAGTCAACAAGAGTTAGGGCTGGCTAGTAGGCCTTGCAAGACTGCTGTAGCAAGTCCTGCCCTGGATTTGGAAATGATAGGCAGGTGGTAATGTTTGGTGAAGGGTGAAGGTGTGTACAGAACTCCAGGTAGCAGCTTCCAGTATGTCCCTTGTAGGGACTCCCCTGAGAAATGCTGTAGAGGTAGACGTAGCTCTAGTGGAATGTGTTCTGACCCCCTGAGGGGTTGGTTTTCTATGGTGTTTGTAGCAGAAATGGAAGCAGTGTGCTATCCATTTGGAAATGGTTTGCTTTGAAATGGCCTTGCCCTCTGCCCCTATTGCAAAGCTGACTAGCAGCTGGTCAGATTTTCTGAAAGGCTTAGTCCTATCAAGGTAGGACCTGAGCACGTCCAAAGAATGCAGGATCCTTTCCCCTTTATTTTGAGGATTAGGGAAGAAGGTTGGCAAATGGATGGATTGGTTGAGAGCCACACTGGACACCACTTTAGGCATAAAGGAAGGGTTAGTTCTTAGGGAAACCCTGTCAGCATGGAAAATAATGAAGGGTTCCATAGCCATCAGTGCTTGTAACTCAGACACTCTTCTAACTGAAGTGATGGCTAGAAGCAAGGCCGTTTTCCAAGACAGGAATTTTAACTCTGTTGAAGTAGCAGGTTCAAAAGGGGGAAGCTTGAGCTTTTCCAGAATAAAGTTAAGGTCCCAAGCGGGAGTGGGTGCTCTCCTTGGTGGCCTTAAGTTGTTTGCCCCTATCAGGAACTGTTTGATGAGAGGGTGAAAGAATAGAGGTGGCTCACTATTGTAATGAGCCAAAATGGCAGAGGCATAGATCTTAATGGAGGAGAAGGATAAGCCTTTGTGTAGTAGTTCTGCTAGGTAATCCAGGACTAGAGGGAAGGAGGGTAGTGCTGTGTCCTTTCCTTTAGACTAAATCCAAGAACAATACCTTTTCCACTTTTCAGTATAGGATTTCCTAGTACTGGGCCTTCTGGCTTCAAGGATGATGTCCAGCACCTGCTTGCTTAGGGTTGCTGATGGGGTATTTAAGGAATAAGCCAAGTTGCAAGATTTAGCGTTTGCAATTGTGGATGCAAAAATCTGTCCCTCCTGCTGGAGAAAGCAGGGTTGGGGTCTGGTGTAGGTGCCAGGGTGGCACCGTTGTCAGGCTGCGCAGGAGTGGGTATCAGTGCTGGCGTGACCAGTCTGGGGGAATCAGAATTGTCCTTGGCCTGTCTTGTTTTATCTTGAGTAATACTCTTGAGATAAGGGGCAGAGGGGGAAATGCATAGATTGAGAGGTTTTCCCATTGAAAGGATAGGACATCCACCTTTCAGGCCCTGCTGTGAGGGTTCCTGGTGCAGAAATTGCATAACTGGTGGTTGTTGGGGGATGCAGAGAGATCCACCTCTGGGGTCCCCCACTTCGGGATCAGAAGGTTGAAGGTGCTGGGCTCCAATTTCTACTCATATGGGTCTAGGATATTTCTGCTTAAGTTGTCTGCCAGTGAATTTTGTTTGCCTGGCAGGAATTGAGTTTGTAGATGAACTTGGTTGTCCAAGGCCGTGTTCCACAGGGTCATGGCTAATCTGCAGAGTGGGTAAGAATGGGTTCCCCCCTGCTTGTTGATGTACCAGATAACTGTGGTGCTGTCTGGTTTTTATCAGCGGTTTATCAGCAGTTGTCCTGGAAAGAGTAGGTATCTGAAAGTTGTCAGGGCATTCTGTACAGGCATTCTGTGCAGCTAGCATCTCTTTTTGATTGATGTGCAGGAGAATTTGCCTTTGGCTCCAGTGGCCCTGAATACATTTGCCCGCCATGCATAATCTGACGCGTCTGTGGTTAGGGTCTAGGTGGCGTGGGGACGAGTAAAATGCAGTCCCTTGTTGTGGTTGCATGCTTTTGCCCACCAAAGGAACTCTATCCTTAGACAAGGTATGATAGGAATGACCGTTTCCAGGTCCTGAGAATGTTGGCACCAAAGACTTTTTAAGTACCACTGAAGTTTCCTCATATGATGTCTTGCATATGGAATTAGCAGAATACATGAGGCCATAAACCCTATGGCTTGCAGTATTTTTCTTGCAGATAGCTGGGTTCTGGTGGCCATTTGTTTGAAGTAGTCTGTCAGATAGACCTGTTTTTCTGAAGTGAGGAATCCCATCTGGGAAGTTGTGTCCAAGCTTGCTCCCAGGAATACAATCTTTTGACTGGGTACTAGTTGTGATTTCTTTTCATTGACGGTGTACCTGAATGAAGTTAGAAGGCTTTTTACAAATGTCAGGTGCTAAAGCAGCAACTCCCGACTGTCTGCCTGAATCAGACAGGCATCCAAGTAGGGGTAAACTTGGATATTTCTCTGCTTGCAGTATGGAATGGGTGGAGCCAGGCATTTTGTGAATACCCTGGGCACAGTAAATAAGCCAAAGGGAAGTGCAGGGAACTGACAATGCATAGACCTTGCCCTGAAACGTAGATATTTCCTGCATGACTCCCTTATGGGGATGTGCAAAAAGACTTCTTTTAAGTCTAGGGTGACTAACCAGGCATCCTTGGCTAACATAGGGAAAAGCTGCTGCAGGGTAAGCATCCTGAACTGTGGTACCACCAGGAAGGTGTTGAGAATTGAAAGATCCAGGATTGGACGCCAAGAGCCCTCTTTCCTGGGTACTAGGAATAGTCTGGAGTAGACTCCTTGACCCCTCTGTTGTACTGGAGCAGGGTGAATAGCTGATACTGAACAGGGAAAGTACTTGGTTTTGAGCCTCTGCCCACTGTTTTGGAGCAAGGTCTGGAAACCCGCTTGGGGTTGGCAGTGAATGGAAATAAAATTTGCACCCCTGGGTTATAATGTTGAGGACCCATTGGTCCTGAGTGATGGACATCCAGTTTTTTGTATGAAGGGCAAGTTCTCCTCCTAGGGGCACAAGCAATTGGGCAGGGCTGGGAAGCAGAGTTGAGAAGTCATTGTGAGCTTTTTCCATAAGGAGGTGGCTTACCACTCCCTTCTCTAGGAGTGGGGGTGCTCCAAATGTTCTCTGCATACCCTGAGACTGTAGCCTGGGTGGTTTGTTTCCCCTGGGTCATGTTTGGGAAGACCTGGAGGGGGCTGGAAAGGACCAGTGTTTTGAAGGGCAATGCTTACTGAATCTAGGTGGTTGCACTTGTAGGAATTCTTTAACAGTTTGCATAGATTTAGCATTTTCCTCCATCTTTTTAAGAACAACTTCTGCTTTGGTGCCAAACAAACAGTCCTTATTTAAAGAAGTGCCTAGTAATTTAGATTTGACATGATCTGGCAAGGCCTGCTCCTTCAGTCAAGCATGTCTTCTCAGTACAGAGCCAGTGACTGCTGCACTGCAAGATGCTTCCAGGGCATCAAAGCCACACTGCAAAGTATGCTTACTAACTTGGTTTGCAGAGTGCATAAGCTCCTGCAATTCTTTATTTTCTGCACAATCTGGAAAAATTACCACTTTTTGTTTAATAAGTTCTATAATATGTTGCTGGTGGATAGGATTTTTGGCTGTAGTAGCCTTAATACCTTTAGGTCCCTGGGAAATGGGAAATGATCTCTGGATCAGAAGTAGGATTCTTGAAAAGAAACTTGTGAGAATCAGGTACTCTATAGTACCTGTTTGGTTTCCTAGGGGCCGGAGGTAAAGTGTCTGGAGTAAGACTGGATTCCATGAAAACATCATCCAACAGCATCCAGGACAGTGGGTATAGCTAAAGGCCTGTGCTGAGGCAACTCTAAAAATTCTCTGAGTCTCTTTTTGGACTGAGGATAGTCTTGGCATTCCCAATGGAAATGCTCTCTTAAAGTATGCAAAGTTTCACCAAAAGAGAAGTCCTCTGGAGAGGAGGCAGAGGGAATGGATTCCTCTGTATCTGAATCTTCATAGGCAGACAAGGGCATGTCTTCATAATCAGAAAGGTCAGAGTCATCAGACACCTGGTCTGTAGAACCTGAAGGGGACTGGAGTCTTTGTCTCTTAGCTGGGGAAGGCTGGCTTCCCCTAATCAGCGTAATAAGGTCTTCAGCCATTCTAAGCATTTATTTTTGCGGCATGGGTGCCTGAGCATGCGCTTTGGTCATCGGTTTTCTAGGCGTAGTGCGTACCCTGGGCCTAAGAAACTCGGTAGTTTTGGTTAAAAAAAGACGTTGTCTGTTTGATTCAAACATTGGTAGGACACTCCCTCAGAAGCCGGTACCTGCACAGCGGCTCTGGACCCATGTAAGGTAGAGACATCCTCTGGTTCCATAGTCGAAGAAGCATTTTGTGGCATACCAGAGGGTCTCAGCAGAGGCCTGTGAATCCATAGAAGCGGGCATCAGGGGCTGCAAAGGCACCTCACTGAGTACCGGCGGACTGACGACTAGCTTAACGGAAGTGTCGTCGGCAGTTTTGGACCTATGCAGTCTGCCTCTGTCTTTATCTTTACATTTTTTCAGAAGATTGGTAGTTGGATGGCTTACTGAAGCCATTTCACAATATAGAGATCAAGAGCAAAAGAATTTAGCGACAAAGATAGCCCAACGATGAACGGTTCAGGTGTTAAACAAGGCATAACCGACAGCGAGGGACGTCGTGGTCTGGGCCTAAACAGGTGTCGCATTATGAATGAAAATCTCTGTGAGGTATTAGCTTTCCACAGGCAAGACAATTGTTAACCTTTTTCTGACATCGGTTAGAGGAAGAAAAAAGGATCCCCAATGGGGTACTTAACTTTAGAAGACTTCAGGATTATTCAACTCAGAAATGAAAAATTCAGGTAGCGGCCGACCGGCACTTGCGAAATGCTTCTGCTTCGGGCTTCTCCTCGGCAAGAAAGACTGATGTAATGGTGTTGGCTGCCTGTTTTTATACCCCCTGACGTCATGGAAGAAGCGACAGCATCTGACACAGAAATACTAAGTCTCTGGTATTCGGGCCGACTAAGGGCTACCTGCAGGCAGATAACCCAAGTGTGATGATTGCAACAGTGAAACACAAAGAACATCATGTGGTTTCTAGTCTAGATCTTAGACTTTATCGTATTCTGCTATTTAAATGTTTTATTTTCAGTTTTTGTGTATGCCTTTTACTGGCTGCATATTTATTTGAAAACAAAATGTTTAAATATATTTCAAGTAAAGAATGTTATTATTCTGATTTAAATGCACATGGTTGATGTAGTGTTTATATATTTTACCAGTGTTCCAAACTGCGTGGAGTCTTTACTTGATATGACAACTGCTCATTGCTAATTTCTACTATTTAAATATTTAAAGAGTGGTGTTATTTTAAGGGTAAACAGTAAGGTGTGCTTCTGTTTTGTTCATTTTGATTACCTGGCATCTTAAAGACTAGGAAGGAAGGTGATGGTTTTGGAAAGTCACCATTTACCACCCCTGTTGTGAGATAAAGTGTGTACATGTGTGTGTGTGTGTGTGTGGGGGGGGGGGGTCCAAATAACTTTGATCAAGTTTCAATTACTGTTTGCAGATTTACACTGTAATACACTTGACTGAGTCTGAGGAGGATGAAATCCCGGGGATCCACTGATTAAAATTCTGATCAGTAGCTGTGGACTGTGGAGTTTACCTGGCTGTAGTGGGTGAGGACTTACTACCTAAGGCAGAAATGCACATTTACCATATACCCTTATAGTCACCTGTAACTTGTGTTTTAATAGGCACTAATAGTGGGGGTCAAATCCTAGACTTTTGGTTCCATTGTGCTTTCAAATATTGACATTTAAGGTGCAGATGTTAAAGCCTGTAGCTCCTGTTCATTACACCCAACATAATGTCTTTTATTTCACTGACTAATTGTGTCCTGCTACCAGTGTTGTTGTGTCTTTTGGCTTTTCCCGGTTAGGGGTCGACACAGTGGAACTCCGGTCCGCTAATGATTGGCAGTAGATTTTTACATGCCGAGTTGCCAGCTCTGACACAACCTTCAACGAAGGCACGCCCATTTACACATGTCTTCACACAGAAGACGCTCTAGCTGAGAATCGAACAGGACAACGTCTTACTGTGAGGCGACAACGCTACCGCAGCCAGTGTAACCTTTCTAAATTTGAAAGCAAAATAGACAAAATACTACATACTCTGCATGTACTCAGACAGCTCAGATATCCTGTGCAGAAAAAAACTATTAAAAAATTCAAATTGTCTTTTTTTATAAGACCAGGCTGATCTGTGACCCAACAAACTCAGCCTAAGTTGTTGACACACTGAATCAAAATATTATATGGTTCTGCCAAAACAGATTACACTAGAACTGCTACCACTTCTGCTGCTTTCTTTAAGAATATGTGAGCTCTGGATAGATGTGAAGCTGCAGCTTGGAGCCATTTACACATATTCAACAAGCAGAGAATGCACTACAAGTTAGAAACCCAATCTGGAAGCAGAGCAAGCTACACAATGGCACTTTTACAAGGCACCTTCTCATAATTATCTACTGCTCCAGATTAGTTCTGTAACTGTTAGAGATTCTGTCCAAATGTTATAGTACATATCATTATACAAAATAATCTTGAAAGATAATATCACAACTGTCTAAGAAATCTCAAAGTAACTGTAGATCATTAAAGGAGGTGATTCGTGTAGTATGTTTACTCACCCACCTTCGGTATAGATCAAGGTTAGGATTACTGCAAAGCTATAGAACAAATTGACATCATATAGGCAATTGCACAGATATAGTGTGTTTGCTGTGTTAATAGTTATTAGCATTTTCACTCTGTTAAAAGTTTCACTTTGATTCTTGCAAGAACTGCAAGTTGTGACCGCCACCTCTCTATTTATATATGCCTTGTACGACTTAGGATTCAGCTTTGTTTATAAGATAGCACAGGGAGTTGCATGCTGTGAGAATCGGGCTCAGGCATGAGAGACAGGGATATGTGCAAAGCAGGATGCTATGAATACTATTTTCAGGAGTCACCACCTCACGTATTTACTGTCACGGTGAGCACGCTCATACAACTGTTCTTTCATTCAATGCACACATTAGTAACTATGAACCTTTTTACAGTTTGCCATCCATTTCCTATTGCAAAATTACCAGCTTACCATTTTTAATCTAATATAGGCAATTAATTCTTCAAGGGCAGCAGGCAATGAATTTTTAGAGGAAACGCTGAAATATAAACTGTTTGCCAGCGGCAACCTTTTCATTAGTTACAGATCTCTTTAATGTGGAATTATTCAGATGACATTTACTTCTGTAGAGATTGTGCATATTGACTAATATTGGTGGATTGCAATGACAGAGGTTTGAGTGGCATTTTATGGTTGAATGCTCTGAATTTGTCAGTTTTGTCATTATTGGTTCATATGTTTTGTTTCACTGCTTACTAGAAAAATGTTCAAAACTGTAACTTTAAAACATGCTCTAATACATGGTGCTGTATTACGCACGGGACATAATTTAATTAATTATTATATATTATAACTTAATACAATCAGGAAAGTGAATCAAATAACTTTTGCACTGTCCTAAAAATGTATGCAAGAGGCCTATGATTTGAAAATAGCCCAAAGGTAAACTTAATCTACCACTGGCCAGATGCACTTTCTTTGAATGTGGGTTTCAATGCTGTTTTAGTGAATGTGAGTTTCAAAGGCAGAGAAATGTTAATGCTAAGTCTGTTTTCATTGTGCGATGGTACTGCTTTGTTTAACAAATGTCTATCAGTGTTTGTGCTGTAAAATTTGAAATAAAAGTTTTAAATTTATTTATTTATTTATTTCAGTTTGTTAACCGGGAAAGTCCATTGGGTCAAGGTAGCCCGTTTTCAATGGAGGCCCGAGGAGAAAAGCTCCAGACAGAAAGACAATATACAATGTATTAGTACAGCAGAACAACAGTTTAACATTCAATATACAGCAAGGCAAGATTTTACATATCTTGAAATATATGAGCTGAGTCAATCACTTATAAGATATTAGCAAAAACAATAAATTTATGTTCATTTAATACACTACATGTACTTAGGCAAAGGAATTTTAGAGAGATGAATTGAATCACTGGCAGAGATTAGAGTAGAATACAATAGGGATAGGTATCAGGAATCGGGTAGGATGGGTACAGGAGCACTCCCAGAGGGAGTAGAGGTGAGAGTGGAGTAGGGTTTTAAAGGATGGTAGGTTAGGGGTAGTTCTAATGTAAGGGGGAAGAGAGTTCCATAATCTGGCAAGGGAGAATGATAGTAGAAGTTGCCCTTGTGCGTGTAAAGGCTTGTCAAGTTCTAAGAGGTTCTGATTTGTGGATCTAAGTGTTCTATGTGACTGGTGAAGTTTTAGTGAAGAGGAGAGTGATGGACAGTTAGAAGGTTTGAAAATTAGCTTGTGTGCTGTAGTTAGTTGAATGAAATTTAGGTAGCTTGGGAGTTCCAACCAATTTAGAGCATGTAGGGAGTTGCAATGGTGAGTAGAGGATTTGGATCCTGTGGCAAACTTTGAAATTTTGTTATAACATGAGGAAAGTTTAGATTTTAGGGATGATTGGAGGTTAGAGAGTAGCGGAGCTCCATACAAAAGGGAGGGTAGAAGGTAGGTGGTAGATAGGAGTTGTCTAGAAGACAGAGAAAGGTAGCATCTGTGTCGATAAAGCATACCAAGTTTTTGATGAGTCTTTTTAATACTGGTTTGTAGGTGGATATCAAATTTTAGCTGGTCATCGATAAGAACGCCCGGAAGTTTTGTATGGGGAACTATTTCAATAGTTGTTTTGCTTAGGCTAAGTATAGAGAAGGATGCTTTGTCAGCAGCAGTATGTCTAGAAGGGGTAAAGATCATTATTTTAGATTTGGAGGCATTTAGGGCTAGGTGATTGTTAAGCATCCAGGACTCAGTGGAGGAGAAGGCTTCTTGCGTAAGGTTTATTAGTAAAGGAAGAGTTTTGGTTGAGCAGATGATAGTGGAGTCGTCTGCGTATTGCAACAGTTTTGCATTGGGGATCTTTTGGTGGAAATCATTGATGAAAATGTTAAATAGTGAAGGACCCAAAATAGAGCCTTGGGGTACATCTGTTGAGGTGTGAAGGAAAGAGGAAGTGCAGTAGTTCCATTTTACAGCTTGTTCCCTGGCTGAGAGATAGCTGGAGAACCATTTGACAGACAAAGAGGAGAGATTAAGATGGGAGAGTTTAGAAAGTAGAAGCACACGAGAGACAGTGTCGAAAGCTTTAGTTAAGTCGAGGAGGACCGTAGAAACTATGTTCCCAGAGTCATGAGCAGAGTTAATGATTTCGAGGAAGGAAAGAAGGGCAGTGGTGGTGCTGTGTCCTGGTATAAACCAGTGTTGGGTAGGAGTTAGGAGTTGGTTGTCCAATAGGTAGGGTAGTAGTTGGAGGTGAATACATTTTCCGAGTATCTTGGAGATAGGGGATAGGATAGCAATAGGGCGAAAGTTGGGAGATTGAACAGTTTGTACCTCCTTTATGGAGGGGAAAGATGAAGGTTTTTTTCCAGAGGTATGGTACATAGGACTCCTGAATGGAGCGACTGATTAGGATGCTGACTGGAAGGGCTATGCCATCAGCAGCTAGTTGGAGAAAGTTGGATGGAATATCATCTGGGGCATTAGAGCAAGGTTTTAACTTTTGTAGGAGCTTTTTTATAGTGTGGGTAGGAATGGATTTGAGAGTAAAAGGGGAGGACTTAGGGTTCATGGATGTTAAGTTTTTGTTATCAGTTAAATTGGGGGGGATGTTGTTAGGGAAAGAAGGGGTGAGGTTTGCCTATGGAGTCAATGAAAAAGGAGTTAAATTGGGTAGGTAGGTGGAGGACTGGTGTGTCTGAGTTAGGACAAGGGTTCTCTTTTTTGCCTGGGGATAATATTGATGAAATACTATTCCAAAATTTTCTGGGGTTGGTTTTATGATTATTTTGAAGTTTAAGGTAGTAGGATTTGCGGTCAGTGGCTATTTGTTTTTTTACTTGATTTCGCAGTTGCTTGTATCCAGCAAGAGAGTTGGGAGTTTTGCGTTTTTGGTAGTATTTCCAGATTTTATCTTGGTGATGCATAAGTAGTTTTGTGTCTTTAGTTAGCCAGGGGGCTGTTTTGGATTTGAGCCTTTTGGTTCTACTGGGGCCAAAGTGGTTAAGTATATCACTGAAAATTCTACTGAAATGTGAGACTGCTGCATCTAAAGGGAGGGACTTTAGAGGGTTCCAGTCTATCTGTTTTAAGGTATTACAGAAAATTAGGGGGTTAAAGTTTTGCATGTTGCGGGTGGTAATGTGCCTGTGTTGAAAGAGGATGGTGGAGGGGGAATGGCATATTTAAGCAGGGAGATGGTCACTAAGGGAGTCTGCAAGAGTATCACTATCAGAAACTCGGTCTGGGTGGGAGACTAGCATCGAGTCAAGGATGCTACCTGTGGTGTAATCTTTATTTGGTCTAGTAGGGGTTTTGATTAGCTGTGTGAATTGATATAGGCTGATGCTTTGAGAAGGGGTAGATGAGTCAGTGGAAGACCAGTTTATGTTGACATCGCCAAGGATTATAGTCTCACTATTTATGCTGGAAGTGAACCAGGCAAGAATATCTTCCAGTATAGGGATATTATTACCAGGAGGAATGTACAGGGAGGCAATGCATAAAGTTTTACTGTTACTTACTTTGAGAAGAGCGAGGGTTAGCTCGGCGGTGTCAAATGAGGGTATGGGCTTAGTATAGGGTGCTACTGTTAAAGAGGAGGAGAAGAGTAAGGCTACTCCTCCACCTTTCTTTTGAGGTCTGTCACTTCTAAGTTTATAGTTAGGGGGCATAATTTCTGTGATAAATCCAATCTGTGATTTTCTGTGATAAATTAAATCCAAACATCTGTAATCATTGTAGAGGTAAAACAGAAAACGGTATGCACACAGAGTTTTGAAAAGTGTTTATGGCAACTATGGAGAAATAGCCAAGTAATGGGACACTGGATTGGCTGTGTGTGTGTGTGTGTGTGTGTGTGTGTGTGTGTGTGTGTGTGTGTGTGTGTGTGTGTATGGGGGGTGTACCAAAATGACACACATTTTGCTTTCACATACATGTCCAGAATTTTTGACATGAAAAATTGGCAACCCTACCCCAACATACAAGTAGCATGTACTCAAATAAGGTCACAGGTCCAAAATTAGGGCTGCTCTGGTAATGTAAATAAAGAATGTTAGAGAGTTACAACATTACATCAAACATAAATCATATCCATGTACAGAAAATTCATAAACTAAACAAAAGGTGCACAAACTGAAATCAAAACGGATTCAAAATCTGCCACTCAGTGGAAAATGCCTCTTTAAAATCTGTGTTTAGTAATGTATCATTTGGAGATTTGGTATATGGGGGAATTCTCAAGGTCTGCATTTTATTACATTGACAGACAAAACAAAAATACTCACTTTCCCCTATGAATGACTAACACTCAGATCATTAAAACAAGCATTACTTATCACAACTGACTGATAAACATCTTCAACAAAGACTGAAGCAAGCATTTATGAAGGACAGCAAGCACTTCACACTAAAGTACAGTTGTGTACACTTACCATAAATGTAGATGTTCAAGTATATTCACTGTTGCAGTCATTACATTTGTGTAATCTGCTGGCAGGTTGCCCTCAGTCGGCCTGAATAACAAAGTCTTGGGTCCTGCGTTGGTTGCTGCCTCCTATTCCATGATGTCAGGGGTATAAAACATGCAGCTGACGCCATTTTAATCAGTTTTTCTTGCCCTAGATGTCAGGTGCCCCCCAAATGGGGAGCAAAAATATATATATTTATATATATACATGTAAATTAGAACAGAAAAAGTTTACCTCCAACTAAAAGCAAATACACCAAAAAGGCTTTTGAGCATAGTGAAGGAAATAAGAGGTATAATAATAGAGAAGAAAGGGGGCTGGCGGGTGGGTAACCCGAACTGCAACAGTGAATACACTCGAACATCTACATTTATGGTAAGTGTACACAACTGTACTATGCTCTTCGTGTTTCACTGTTGCAGTCATTACATTTGGGTAGAATCCCAAAGCTATGGATGGGAGGATGGAATTATACAGCGTTAGGAGCATCTATAAGGCCCTGCAGGACAGCAGTGACAAAGCCTGCCCTGGATTTAGAAAAGAGAGGTAAATGGTAATGTGTTGTGAACGTATGGCCTGAGCTCCAAGTAGCAGCTTCTGGAATGTCTCTGGTAGGAACCCATCTGAGAAAAGCTGCAGAAGTAGATGCAGCCCTGGTGGAATGGGATCTGATCTCCTTGGGGACAGGTTTACCATGATGCATGTAGCAGAAACAAATACAATGGCTTATCCATTTTGAAATAGTTTGCTTTGAGATAGCCTTCCCCTCTGCCCCTGCAGCAAATGCCACCAGTAGTTGCTCAGACTTTCTTAGAGATTTTGTCCTAAGCAAAATCTTAGTTGTCTGTGTACATCCAATGAATGCAGAATCCGCTCCCCATTGTTCTGCGGATTTGGGAAAAAAAGTTGGCAAATGAATGGTCTGGTTAAGAAGAGCCACACTGGATACCACCTTAGGCATAAAAGGAGGATTGATCCTGAGGGCCACCCTGTCCGGATAAAATATAATGAAAGGCCCCACTGCCATGAGAGCCTGTAGTTCTGAAATCCTTCTAGCTGAGGTGACTGCTAAAAGAAAGGCGGTCTTCCACGAAAGAAATGTTATGTCTGCAGTAGCAGCTGGTTCAAAAGGAGGTAGGGTGACTTTTTCCAGCACAAAATTGAGGTCCCATGCAGGAGCTGGAGCTCTCCTGGGAGGTCTCAAATTTTTGGCCCCTCTGAGGTACTGCTTTAGCAGAGGATGAGAAAAAGAGAGGAGGCTCTGTGTTGTAATGAGCCGAGATGGCAGAGGCATGGATTTTTATAGAAGAAAAAGATAGCCCTTGTGAAGCATCTACGTTAAATATTGCAGAATCTGAAGAATATTGGGCATTGCTGTGTTTATTCCTTGTGCTTGGTTTCAGGCACAGAATCTCTTCCATTTATCAGCATTAGATTTTCTAGTACTAGGCCTTCTAGCCTCCAAAATGACATCCATCACAGGTTTACTGAGGGATGTGACTGGTGAAATTAGTTGATTAGCCATGCTGCAATATTCAGAGTCTGGAGCTGAGTGTGCAGAATTTGAAAGTTCTGTTGAGACAATAGATGAGGAGTCTGAGGCAAGTACCACGGAGGAAGGTGTGACATTTTCCTTAGAAGTGGGTACTAGTGTTGGCGAGGCCAGTCTGGAGCAATCAGAATCATTTTTGTTTTTTCCTGTCTGACGTTTAGTAAAACCTTGGAGAGCAGAGGCAGAGGGTGAAAGGCATAGACTGATAAGTTTTTCCAGCTGAAGGATAGAGCATCCACTTTCCAAGCTTTTTTGTGATGAATTCTTGTGCAGAATTTGTTTAACTGGTAATTGTGAGGAGAGGCAAAAAGATCTATGTCTGGGCTCCCCCATTTTCGTGTCAACATGCTGAAGATTTGCAGATCCAGTTTCCATTCGTGTGGGTCCATAAGGTTTCTGCTTAGGTCGTCTGCCAGAGTATTTTGCTTTCCTGGCAGGAATTAAGCTTGTAGATGTATTTGGTAAGTCAAGGCTGTGTTCCACAAGGCCATGGCTAGTCTGCAAAGGGGGTAAGAGTGGGTAGCCCCCTGCTTGTTTATGTACCACATAACTGTGGTATTGTCCGTCTTTATCAGTAGTTGTCCTGGATGAAGAAAGTCCTTGAAGGCTGTCAGAGCATTCTGTACAGCTAGCATTTCTTTGTGGTTGATATGTAGGTGCATTTGAGTTCGGGTCCATTCGCCCTGAATGCATCTCCCTGCCAGATCTGCCCCCCAAGCATAATCTGATGCGTCTGTAGTCAGGGTTTGGGTGGCAGGGGGTAGAATGAATGACAGTCCCTTGTTTTGGTGACAGGCCTTTGCCCACCAAAGGAACTCCTGTTGCAAGCAAGGAATGAGAGGAATCATTGTTTCCAGGCTGTGACAATGTTGACTCCATAAGCTGTTTAGGTACCATTGAAGTTTCCTCATATGCAGTCTTGCATATGGAATTAGTAGAATGCAGGATGCCATGAACCCCAAAGCCTGCAGAATTTGTCTTGCAGATAGCTGGGTTTTTGTGGCCACTTGTTTGAAGTATTTTATCAACTGAACTTGTTTGTCTGGCATGAAGTAAGCCATCTGGGCAGTTGTATTCAAGCTTGCACCCAGGAATGTAATTATTTGAGAGGGGACCAGTTGTGATTTCTTTTCGTTTATGGTGTACCCTAGGCATGTTAGAAGCCTTTTTACAAGCGCCATATGTTGTAGAAGAGTGTCCTTGTCCTCTGCCTGAATTAGACAATCATCCAGATAAGGATAAATTTCAATGCTTCTTTCTCTGCAAAATGCAATCATTGGTGCCAGGCACTTTGTGAAGACCCTGGGCGCAGTAGATAAGCCAAAGGGCAGTGCAGAGAACTGGTAATGCAAATAGCCTGCTTTGAAGCGGAGGTATCTTCTGCAAGACTCCCTGATTGGGATATGCAGGTAAGCCTCTTTTAAGTCTAGAGTTACCAATCAGGCATTCTTGCCTAGCATAGGCAGTACCTGTTGTAGAGTCTGCATCTTGAATCTTGGAATATCCAGGAAAGTATTTAGAATGGATAAGTCGAGAATTGGATGCCATGATTTGTCTTTTCTGGGTACCAGGAAGAGTCTTGAATAAAAACCTTGTCCTTTTTCCTTTTCTGGTACTGGTTGAATAGCCCCCATATCTATAAGGGACAGACTTGTTTCTGGGCCTCTGCCTACTGACTTGGAGGCAGATCTGGCCATCCGTTAAGAGTTGGCAATGTGTGGAAATGAAATCTGTACCCCTGGGATACTATGTTTAAGACCGACTTGTCCTGGGTAATTAGATGCCAATTTTGAGCCTGAAGTGCTAGTTTCCCCCCAAAGGGGCTGCCAAAAGATAAGTCCTTGGAAATGGCAGAGGAAAGTCATTGAGACTGTTTACCGTAGGGTGGTGCTTGATTTGGAGGTGGAGGCACCCCACTGTTTTTTGTCCTGTAAGATCCTTGTGACTGAAACCTGGAGCCCTTGGAGTGTCTGGTTTTGACCTGAGCGGCTCTGTTGGGTACTGGAAAGGACCAGTTCTTAGTAGGCCAGTGCCTACTGAACCTGGGTGGCTGCACTTGCAAGAAATCTTTTACAGTTTGCATAGGTTTAGCTTTGTCTTCCTTCTTTTTTAAAACTTCCTCTGCCTTATTACCAAACAGACTGTCCTGCTGTAAAGGAGCATCCAGCAATTTAGCTATAACATGATCAGGCAGATTTTGCTCCTTGAGCCAAGCATGCCTTCTTATAGGCAGATTTTGCTCCTTGAGCCAAGCATGCCTTCTTATCACAGATCCAGTTACGGCGGCCCTGCAAGAGGCCTCTAAGGAATCAAAACCACATTGCACAGTATGCTTTTCAACTTGTTCACCTGAATGCAATAAATCCTGTAACTCTATTTTCCACACAATCAGAAATCAACATCATTTTCTGTTTCAGTAAGCCCATGACATGCTGTTGATATTTATGCATATGAAATTGACAGTTTAAAGCCCTGATTGCCAGGGTTGCAGACATATAAACCTTCTTACCCCATCTATCCAGCGCTCTGGAGTCTCTATCAGAAGGGGTAGGATTTTTAGCAGTAGAAGCATTAACACCCTTGGGACCCTGAGAAATTGTTTCAGGGTCAGCGATCGGATTTTTGAAAAGAAACTTATGGGAATCAGGAACTCTGTAATATCTGTCTGGCTTACTAGGTGCTGGAGGCAGGGAATCAGCAGCCATGCTCGATTCTGAGAAAATATCATCAACAATGTCTAAAACAGGAGGTATAGCCAAAGGCCTATGCTGAGGATTTTTGGTTTCTGAAAAATCCTGACTCTCCCAATGAAAATATTCCCTTAAGGTATGCAAAGTCTCTCCAAAAGAAAAATCCTCAAGAGGAGAAGCAGAAGGGATGGATTCTTCTGCATCAGAGTCCTCATAAGGGGGAATAGAAAATTCCTGATCAGAAGAGGAATCAAAAGAAATGGAAACCTGATCTGAAGATTCATAATCAGTGCCTTGCCTAGGCATCTTAGCAGGAGGGGGCTGGGAACCCCTGATCAAGGTAATTAAATCCTTAGCCATTTTGATCATTTGTTTTTTAGGCATAGGGGCCTGAGCACGTGACTCATGCGTTGCTTTTTTAGACATAGAAGCTGGTTCTGGCCTTGTTTTTGATGATGGCATCGGTTTAATATACAAATCTTTAGGCCCGAAAACACCCTCAGAAGCCGGTGCCTACTCAGCGGCTCCAGACCCATCCAAGGGAGAGACATCCGCGAGTTCAATACTTGGAGAATCACATGGCATACCGGACTCCAAATGGGTCTCAGTAGAGGCCTTTGACTCAAAAGTAGCGGGCATCAGGGGCTGCAAAAGCACCTCACTGAGTACCGGTGATTGGCTTAGGAGAAGCTTTGTCGTCGGTTTTGGACCTTGACGGACCGTCTCTGTCTTTTTCTTTGCATTTTTTGTGAATTCCGGTAGTCGGACTGCTAACCGACGACATTTCAGGATAGTTAAATCTTGAACCAAAGTATTTAGAAGCAAAAATATGCCGACTCTTAATAGTGCATTGGTTGAATTTAGCACAAAACTGACAGCAAGGCACGTTGTGGTCAGGGCCTAGGCAAGGAATACAATACAAATGAAAATCCTTATGAGGTATTTGCTTCCCACAAATAATACAACTATTAACTTTTACTGACATCGGTAAGGAGCAAGAAAAAGTTTCCCCAACGGGGTACTTAGCTTTAGTTTGAAGACTTTGGTTCTGAAACTCGAAAACAAAAATTTCAGGAGTCGGCCGACTGGCACTTGTGAACTGCTTCAACGTGCGGCAAGAAAGACTGATTAAAATGGCGTCAGCTGCATGTTTTATACCCCTGATGACCTGACATCATGGAAGAAGAGACAGCAACCGACGCAGGACCCAAGACTTTGTTATTCAGGCCGACTGAGGGCAACCTGCCAGCAGATTACCCAAATGTAATGACTGCAACAGTGAAACACGAAGAACATCAACAAAGTCACAAAGCTGTGGGGAACTGAGAAACTCTCTATTAATGCACAAAATAGTCTAACAGAATGATCCTACTGTGCTAAGAAACTAGACTTCAATCTACAACAAAAGGTGATTTTGAACAGTTATGTTCATGTAGTCAGAACCTTGATCAACTGTCCTTGGCTACCTGTATGGAAACTGAAATTCCCATTTATCTGCTGACAGCCAAGAGGAGGCCAAAAAGCAATATGCAGTATACTAGTAAGATCAACTATTTAGCAGGCAGAATTAATAATGAAATGTTTCTATTAACCCAGTTTTCAACAGCTCTGTTTGGCTGATGTATGTGATAACAAAACACCCCATCACAACTCACCGTTAAATACGCACTGGTAAATTTAAAAGTAGCTTAAGGGGCTAACCCACTGTAGTATTGTCAGAGTATTTGTGTGCTCCAGTAAGAATACAAGTTTGACCAGTGATCTAGGAAGGTGGAGGTCTTTTATCAAGAAGAGGCATAAGTGGCCAAAGCAGAGTTTTTCTTGGAGAGTGGGACGGCTCACAACTCTACTGTTTCAGAAGGCGATAATATACAGCTTAGAGTTACAAGAGGGCAGTGTGACTGGGGACCATGCAAGCTAAGAGTCAGTGCACTCAGGAGAAATAAGGGTAGGTGCAAAAACAGAAACAGCTGTCAAGCCACATTACTACTGGCTCGCATGCAGTCTTCCACAATATGTGAGATGACCAAACTTATAGAGTTTAAGAGTTTGTTTTCTTTATAATAGAGGGAAGACACTGCTGGCTTAGACACAACTCCATCGGAGCATGGCACCAAGAGGAGGAACAAGCCATAAGGAGCACAGGTAAGGCAGTCCAGATTCCCACAACACAGCAGTAAATAAGACATGTATGGCATACGTGGCCCTGGATCAACAACATAGAAATTAAGGCACAGGATGACCAACTGGTAGATCTGGGATCGAAACCTAATAGAGGCACAAGTGGGTAGCAGCAGTATTTGCGTGGAAGAAAGGCTTGGCAATGTACTGCCATAAAATGTCATGCAAACCCTATGAGAGTCTATCCATAGAGTCACCATGACTTGATTTTGACTCTGGGGCACTTACTTACTTGCTTTATGGTACAAGGGAGGCAACTCAGTCACAAATTCATCATATCGTGTGGTCAGCAGCAAAGAATCAGGTAATGAAAATTTTCAGTTTTTTATATGCTGAAAATGCTAAATGTGGAAGAACAGTATTTAAATTAAGGGTATTTACATTAAAATAAAAAATGTCATTATTAGGAGTCGGCCGACCGGCACTTGCAAACTATTTTTGCTTCAGGCACCGCGCGGCAAGAAAGACTGAAGAAAATGGCGTTAACTGCATCTTTTATACCCCTGGTGCACTGACGTCAGGGAGGAGGCGACAGCAACCGACGCCGGACCTAGACTTTGGAACTCGGGCCGACTGCGGGTAGCCTGCCAGCTGGATAACCCAGTTGTAATGACTGCAACAGTGAAACACGATGAACATTTGCATTATTAACTACCTTTTGGGACAATTTTTTTTTTTTACTATCTAGTTTTAGTTTGCCTGTTTCTTTTTTTATTTATCTCAGATTGAACAGTCCTGCAGAAGTGTGGGGTGCAGATACTGACTGGGAAGATATGGTAGGAAAGAGAATGGCTGGCTGGACACCATTTTCTCACAGGTTCATAGGTGTGTACTAGGTTAAAGGCCCTGGAGCATTTACAAACCTAGTCCATAGGTTTACCCTGGCATCTGCCACCCGACCTTAGTTCTCAGTGCCTCTGTCGAGTAGAGGCACTGGAGTGATCCCCAGGGTGAATTTTCTATTTCCCATCCACTCATCAAGATTTCTCTTGAAAAAAGCCAGTGAGGTGCTCTGCTTGACATGTTTGGGAAGTCTATTCCACAGCATGGGCAGTCTCTGAGTTATGACTCTCTCCCTCCAGCATGTTCTGTTGATTGTGGTAATGAGGTTGAGGTCTCTGGAGCGTGTGGTGTGGTGGGAATGGGGTTTCTTTAGATGTAGCATTTGTAACAGAGCTGGGTCAGACATGGCTTTGTAAGTCAAGCAGAGAACGCCTCTAAGTAGGCGATATTAGACAGAGAACAGTTGGAGTTTTTTGAGTCTGTCCATACAGGATAAGTGTTTAAGACCTAAGATCCTCTTTGTGAGGTACTTTTGCAGCCTCTCCAGTTGCTGCAGGTGTCTACTGAGGTACATGCCAAATGAGGCACTATACTCAATAACTGGCCTAATGAGGGAAGAGTAGAGGGAGACAATGACCTCTTTCTTCCTGGATGCAATCCCTTAGTAATGAGATGTGCCACATAGAAGGACTTTATGACCACAGTGGCAATGTAGTGGTCAAAAGAGAGGTTGCTGTCAACCTGTGTTCCCAGATCTCTTATAATGCCTTCTGTTAACAGTGGACTACCATCGATGTGGTAATTCATGTGAACCGGGTTTTTCCCAGAGGAGAGGACACATTTTTTGTCATTGAGCCAAAGGCCATGGTTCTGACTGTAGGTTTTGACAGAAACAGTCACTTGAATAGTTATGCTTCAGCACAAGCTCATAGATATTACGCATGAAAGGAGGAAGGAGGGTTGTTTCTGAGGCTCACTCGATCCCAAAGGAAGGCTGTATAAGGCTTCTTATAAACCAAGGTTGCATGAAAAGGAGGGTGTTTTCTGAGGCTCACTCCATCCCAAAGGAAGCCTGTATAAGGATTCTTATAAACCAAGATCTGTTAGCTGTAGGATGATTTTTTTTAGATAAAAATATGTCTTGTACTAAGGAACATGGTTTAAAAAATGGTAATGGTTAATTAATGAATCAAAAAAATAAGGTTTCATGATGGAGGCACTAGTTTCTTACTAGGGTTTTAATGTAACACCTCTAGTCAAAATATATACCTCAACAACTGTACATGACCAGTCTCCAAAGAACAGCCCTGTGACACTGCAGGACAATAAAGTTGTGCTAGAAAGTAAACACAGATGTAGATGTAAGAGTATCTTCACTGTTGCTTCAGTAACAACACTTAGGACTTCTGACACAAAAGTCTAAAGTCCATCCCAACTTCCAGATCTTTTCATCCTTTTAGTCAAGCAGATGCCCTGTCACCTGAACATCAACATGTCTGTGATAACAGAGAAATGTCCATCTTCACCATCTTTAGTTCCATCTTGCACACTTCGTTCCCTAAATCTGGGCACAGATGACAGCATGAACTGCCCAGGTGGCATCAGACCCTAAGACTGCAGCCTAACATGAATTTGTTGTTGTTCTTTCAGCTTTTCCCAGTTAGGGGTCACCACAGTGGAACTCCGGTCCGCTAATGACTGGCAGTAGATTTTTACAGTGCCGAGGTGCCAGCCCGACAGCCAACCTTCAACGAAGGTACGCCCATTTACACATGCCTTTCCAATGCCACTCGACCACGGGGAGGACATGCAGACTCCACACACAAGGCGCTCCAGACGAGAATTGAACGGGAGAACCTCTTGCTGTGAGGCGACAACGCTACCGCTGCACCACTGCGGCTAACCTGAACAACACCAACAAAACTCCATCTTCAGATACCAGGTAAACCAAAGGCAGACATCTTTTAGGAGAGGAGAGGTAAGGTAGGAAAACAGCTGAGTGGGTATCCATCCCAATGCCGGAATGGCCACAAGAACAAAAGGGGGAGGTTACCGTGACAGAGTCGAGCATCTACAAATATGGCAAGTTCCTAACACAAATGTAAGTACTACGTTTGCCATATTGTTAACTGCTGTAAATTATCACTTAAAACACAGGCAAACATACATTAACAGAAAAGAAAACAAATCCTATTAACATTTTTTCCATTTACATACATTATACATCACATATCCTAGTTTCTATCACTCCAATATTGCAAAAATTGCTGAATTTCTGCCTTCCCTTAAACGTCATTCCTCTTCCTGAACATTATTTTGCATGTATTGTTTCCGCAATTTCCATGAACTTCTATGTAATTTGTTCCTTCCCTTTTCAAAAGATCTCTCTTCCAGTTCTTTTCTCTTTTTTATAATATTCAATGAAGTAGTGATAAAGTAACAAGATTTCCAGAGCTCACTTGGAGAATGTTCCTGATAAGGTTGCAACTGTCCCTGAAGGATGGTTGTGGCAAGTGCTGTGCTGGATCTAGATGCAATATCCAGGTTATAATGCTTGTTGAAGGTGGAGACAAATGACCAGGGAGCTACTTCCAAGATGGCCTAAACATGGAATTAGCGGCTACTGGGCCTCTAGTGAAGTGGGTTCTCACATGTCCCTGGTACAGTCTTGCCATGTAATGAGAAACAAAGAGATGCAGTGAGCCAGCCCTTTACCTACCCTCCTTACCCTTTGCAAAGGCTATGAAAAAATGGTCTGATTTCCTGTCTGGTTAAGTTCTTTCAGGGTAAAATCACAGCTGACTAATTACATCCAAGGTGTACAAGATGCCCGGCTACCTGTTTCTAAGAATACAGACTTTACAGGATTACAGAACTGAAACACTGATGGAACTGCAAAATGTCTCTGTTCTTCTCTGCTTAACAACTTAAATATGTCCCTAAAATTTCCTTGGAGCACCCTATGAAATGCTCCCTCATGGGGTTTAATGTCTGATGATACTGCTTCCTTGTCATCAGTGCCATAACCTACTGGCAAACAAACTGAAGAATATGCTAGACCTTCCTTTTCTATGTTGGAACCTGGGGTGGGTATTTTCTCCCTTTGCTGGTGGGGTGTGTTAACCCCCACCCCGACATAGCTCTCAAACTCTTAGCATAAAAAATCTGAACAAAGTGAAAAATAATAGGGGGACAAAGCCCCAAAAACAAGAAGAAATTTTACATATTGCTCTTATGAACTTAGAAACTTGCTAGAATAAAAGGTCTTGCGTTACCATGCATTTTTCTGAGGGATATGAAGTCTGAAACTCAAATGCCTGTCGTCGTTGTTGTTAATTTAGTGAATTCAATCCTCTCTGATTTGTCACAAAAAACAGAAAATTCCAAATTTTATAAGGAACAGACCAAAAATATGAGATGAAAATCAGGACAGTTCAGAGGTATGTGCCCCCCTGGAGGAGTGCTGGGGGCAAACATTGGGGGGGGGGGGGTCTCACTGGAGAAAAATAAAACTACAGGACATCAAACCAAGTGCCAAGACTGGAAACTGGAAGTGCTGGTGCAGCTTCCCAGGATCTCTGCTGTCCTAATCTGTACAAAATGCACCTAACTGTATGCTGATGCAGGTCATCTTTCAATTCTCCCTGCAAAACAAGTGCTACAAACAGTAAGCTTTGTAATTGAAACAGGCCATTTTAATATGTATCCACTGCAAAAGTATTCCATGCATCCAGTGGAATGGCAGGTGTTTAGCAAAAGGGGGCACACACAATGTGGTACTTAACCATAGAGCAAACTGCTTCTCCCAAAAGATAAGTGCAACAATGCCAGAAAAAGGAGAAACAGTCACAAAATAAATTCACACCACATACAGCATCTGCCTCCAAAGCAAGGTGACTAGATCCTCCATTTAAAAAATTATCAAAAGTTTAAACAACTTCTAAACCCCCTCCCCCTTTACAGTTAAGGGTAGTTTTAGATGCAGGCAATTAACCTGTTTGCTAACTTAGAGACATCTGGCATTTTAAACCAAAATGGCTCCTTACTTGTTAAAGATGTGGCCCAAGTCAAAGAAACATTTACTTAAGCAGTTTCTTAAAAATACCCAGTGTGGGACTATAGACAACTAGTTGTGTTCAATGACTTAGGAAGAAACACACTGTCATAGCAATTGTGCAACACATCTTAAGAAATCTCTCTTAATTAAAAATAAAATTCCCCTGCTACAGGAAATGCTTTTTGGTATCAAAGTCCATAGATCACTGATCAGAAACTGGCGTGCATGCTGTCCCCATTCTCGTTATTAGACTTTTTGGTGAAACGCTGTCCCTGTCATAAGCCCGCTGCATCTCGGAGGTCTCACTGGTGTAACCCTCAGATACAAGGTTGCTTTACTTCAGTAGCCAATGTCCCCATCACAGACACAACTTTGCCTGGTACAACACTCTCATGCGTAAGGCCTTGCTGTACCCTGGTAACATTTTACCTGTTCTCCATGCTCACTGCATGCCTGCTTAGAACTTTCCCTAATATAAGGCTTCTTAATGCAAACTGTCATCTGTTCTCCCTACTCACACTGGAAAGTGCATTTGTACGAACTCAGTGCAAGGCTGCTACAAATTGACATTCACAACAAATATTTATGCTTTCTGCTATAACAAACTAACCTGAGATTTTTGTATCTCAAATTCCTAGGCAATGAATTTTAAATATGACGCACTCCAGTGCAACGTACTTCCAAGTGTCACACAGTTGGTTCATAAATTCAGTTCAAGCTTGCTAAAAGTTATTGCTGAATCAGCATGAAAAATGTAGTAGAGGCACAGAACACTGGCAAGACCAAGCTATACATGCAAGCACACTTGCGAAACATAGTCAGAGATATCATTTACTTGTCAATCCTTCTGAAATTAACAGCTTGATTATGGGAAGAAGTGTGTAAACTATGTCCTAGGGAGGGGAAAGGCCTTACATCAAAACAGCTGCACAACCAGACTTTAACAAGTTCAACACATGAAGGGCCGTGACATTTACTATGTTACCTTTGTACTTTCTGCGTGAATTTTAACTCACCATACTAAGGTAACCCTCCCTCCCCAACAAAAATAAATAAGTGAAATAATTAATGAATGAATGCAACTGCTGTCTCTATGGTCATATAACTTAACCTCTTCATTCCCTTCTGTTTACATCCCTTGCCCTCCGTTTTTGATCGTGATTCTATCAGCATGCCACCTCTGATTTCCACCTTATGTACAATGCATGTACATACTGTATTTTCACTCAATATGTATATGTCGCTACTCTATTGCCTTTAATTCCTTAAGCCAACTGTGATATTCACTTTGCATATAATATATGCATATACAGCATTTTGTCATTCACTGTGTATGTAATGTCATATAATGACTGTTTCCCCAGGCTGAGACTGAAATGGGTCCAATGTGATCAGTGTTTTACCTCAGTTAACAAATTAAAAATAAAATAAATAATGAAACTTATTTCTTGTAAATATCTATGAGGTTGCTAGCAAAGAAAGACTAGTTGTGTAAAATTTTAGCATAACCACAAATGTCCTTCTCTTCTATATGGTGCGGTATTCATATCATTAGGGAATCTGCCTCCGGCAGACTCGTACGTCCCAGCCAGTATCCAAAAGTCTTCATGCTACCACAAGGTATGACCTATGGCGCACAACACAACACGTACATATGCTAGAAAGAGACGTCGGGTACAAAGCGGACATCAGCATGCACTGACCTCAGAACTGTATGCCACCCAAAACCACCCTGAAATTGCAGTTGAGAAGCACATCAACAGGAAACTAGCAAGCATCGGGGGAAGACAGGGTGGGGAAAGCAATACTGAAAGACATCTATGGTTATGGTAAGATTTTACACAACTATTCTATGTGCTTCTACTCATATGCTGCAGTATTCATAATGTGAGGGAGAATGCCAAAACTCAAGCTTGGGTTAGGTTGGGAGGAGGACAAGCAGATCCTTTTTCTACAAATCCAAGCAAGATTGTTCTTGCAAACCCAGCTCTGGACTTGGAGATAGTGTCAGGGTTGTAGTGTTTAGTGAAAGTACGGACAGAGGACCATGTTGCTGCCTGTAGCATAGAGCCAATGTCCAAACTTTTAAAGAATGCCCCTGAGGAGGTAACTGCTGTAGTAGAATGAGCCTTCACTGGGGAAGAAAGGGCCTTACCATTAGACAAATATCAAAAGGAAATAGCTTTAGAAATACTTTGTTTGGAAACTGATTGAGCCAGGGCTCTTGGGTAGTAAACAAAAAGACTGTCAGTCTTAAGAAAAGGCTTGGTTTTGTCAAGGTAGAATCTGAGCTGCCTAAGCACGTCTAAAGTGTGCAATATTCTCTTGCTGGGGCACTGAGGGGAAAGAAAAAAAGTAGGAAGGTTAAAGGACTGAATAAGGAGTAACTCATTTACCACTTTAGGCATAAAGGTAGAGTTAGTGCACGGGGAAACCCTATCTCTATGAAAGACAGTGAAGAAGTGATTGGACATCAGGGCCTGTAACTCTGAAACCCTTCTAGCAGGGGTAATGGCCACTAGCAAAACCGTTTTCCAGGTGCAATGCTGAAGGGAAGAGGAACTTGCTGGTTCAAAAGGTCCCAGTGTAAGCTTCTCTAGCACAAACCTGAGATCCCAAGGAGGAGGTACTGGTTTCCTTGGTGGTCTGACATGGACACCTTTAAGGAACAGTTTTACCTCTATTCTAGGGGGTCAAAGGTGGAGACATAGGCAGAGAAGCAGAGATGGGCAGAAAGCTGAGCCTTCACCAAAGCGTAGGACAACCCAGCCCTCATCAATTCACACAAATAGGACAAGACCACCGAAACATCAATGGACAGCAGTTGTAAGTCCTTTTTGTGACACCAGATGGAAAACCTTTTCCATTTGAAAATGTACGATTTCCTAGTTGCGGGTTTTCTGGCCTCCTGCAGAACTTGTAAACGTCATCAAAAAGAGGTGTCTATAGGGAATTAAAAGCTTATAACCCACAATATTAGGTTCAGGGTTGACAGTTGTGGATGTACTAGGGTCCTCTTGTCCTGTGTGAGTAGATCCATCCTGTGGGGTAACTTGTGATTACTGCCTCTGGCTAGGTGAAGGAGAAGGGAAGACCAGTGCTGCCTTGGCCAAAAGGGAGTCGGCAACAAGATTTTTGGTTGATCCTGCTGAATCTTCAGTAAGACTTTTTGTAGAAGAGGCAAGAGGGAATGCATACAGAACCATTCCCTTACAAAAAAATGATGAGTGCCCACCCATCATGCCAGGGGGTGTGGAACCCTGGCACAACATTTTGGAAGTTGTCTGTTCATGGGGGAGGTAAAGAAATCTACCTGAAGTGTTCCCAATGATGGATCAGTTCCAGAAACACATCCCTGTGTAACATCCATTCATAGGACTGGGTCATGGTCCTGCTTAATGTGTCTGACACCACATTGTAAGCCGAGGGAAGGTAAACCGCCTAAAGGGAGACTTGGTTTTGAAGGGTTAACTCCCAAGCTTATAGGGCTAGTATACAAAGGAGGTAAGATTTTGTTCCTCCCTGCCTGAAGTATCACAGAAAAAGTACAGTTTTGTACCTACCATAAATGTAGATGTTCGAGTGCTACTACAGCTGCAGTCATAACAGATGGGTTCTCCTGCCGTCAGGCAGGTCCTCGGTCAGCCGAATTCCAAAGTCCAGGTCCAGCGTCGGTTGTCGTCGCTTCTTCCCTGACGTCAGTGCGACAGGGGTATAAAGGAACCAGCCGACACCATTTTCTTCAGTTTTTCTTGCCCCAGAAGGAAGGCAATACATAAATTTGTGTAATAATGCAGTGCAATATAATCAAAATACAGTAGTTGCAAGCAAACACATCATAAATGAATACCCCAATCAGGTTGTATGTGGATGTGTTATCCTATAGGCCTGTCCCAAGAGGGGAAGGAGGGAGGGAAACCTGGACTGCAGCTGTATTAGCACTCGAACATCTACATTTATGGTAGGTACAAAACTGTACTATGTTCATCGTGCATACAGCTGCAGTCATAACAGATGGGTAGAATCCCAAAACTAAGAAAGGGGTGGTAGGCACTAGGTGGAACTAGGAGGAGCCAAAATGCCCTGCAAGACTGCAGTGGCAAAGCCTGCTCTAGATTTGGAGTATAATGGTAGGTTGTAGTGCTTGGAGAAGGTATGCACAGAACTCCAAGTGGCTGCTTCCAAAATATGGTGGCTGTGGTCCTGGTGGAATGAGTTCTAATGCCTGTAGGTACAGTTTTGCCATGAAAGGAACAGCAAAAGCGTATGCAGTGGGCTATCCATTTTGAGATTGTCTGTTTGGAAATTGGCTTGCCTTGAGCTCCTACCGCATAGGCCACAAAGAGCTGTTCTGATTTTCTGAAAGGCTTTGTTCTGTCCAAATAATAACGCAGTTGTCTGTGGATGGCCAAGGAATGTAGTAATCTCTCCCCTTTGTTTTGAGGATTAGGATAAAAAGTAGGTAAATGTATGGCCTGATTTAAAGCTACCTTGGATACCACTTTAGGCATAAAGGACGGGTTGGTTCGTAAGGAAACTCTGTCCTGCTGGAAGATGATAAAAGGCTGGACAGCCATGAGAGCCTGTAGTTCTGAAACTCTACGAGCTGAGGTGATAGCCAGAAGGAAAGCTGTTTTCCAGGACAAATATTGCAAATCTGATGAGGCAGCTGGCTCAAAGGGAGGCAAGGTCTGTTTTTACAGAATGAAATTAAGATCCCAAGCAGGTATTGGTTGTTTCCTTGGAGGTCTTAATTTCTTAGCCCCTCTGAGGAACTGTCTTAAGAGAGGGTGAGAGAATAAAGGTGGATCAGTGTTGTATTCTGCAGAAATGGCTGAGGCATGGATTTTGATGGAGGAGAAAGAAAGTCTACTGCTTAGCAGTTCAGCCAAATATTGTAGTATTTGAGGTAAATTCAGTTTTCCAGGATCCTGGCCCTTTTTCTCATTCCAGACACAAAAACGTTTCCATTTTGCGGAGTAAGCTTTTCTAGTTGATGGCCTTCTGGCCTCCAAAATGACACCCTGCACCTCCTTGGAGAGTAGGGCCTGCTGTGATGCTAAGGAATCTTCCATGCGGCTAGATTGAGTGTTTTTAAGCTGGCTGTGAAGAGTTTTGAAGCTGTGCTGAGTCGGAAGAAGAGGTATTAGAGGCAGGGTCCATGGTGGGGAATGCATCAGGAGTGGGTACCAGTGTTGCCTTGGCCAGTCCGGAGCAATGAGGATCATCTTTGGTCTGTCTGCCCTGGTCTTCAATAGAACTTTGGGCAGCAGAGGAAGAGGTGGAAAGGCATAAACTGTCATTGATGTCCAACTGAAAGAGAGAGCGTCCACTCTCCAAGGCCTTTGGATGGAAGATCCTTGAGCAGAATTTTGTCAATTGATGATTTTTGTGGGAGGCAAAGAGATCTATGTCTGGCCTTCCCCATTCTTGGATTATTTCTGTAAAAACTTTTGGATGCAATTTCCATTCATGTGGATCTGTCATATTCCTGCTTAGGTTGTCTGCCAGCGTGTTTTCCTTGCCTGGCAAGTACTGTGCTTGTAGTTCCATTTGTAAGTCCATGGCCATGTTCCAAAGTGACATGGCCAGTCTGCATAGGGGGTAAGAATGTGTTCCTCCCTGCTTGTTTATGTACCAAATAACTGTGGTGTTGTCCATTCTTATCAATAGTTGACCTGGTTGTAGAAGGTCCTTGAAAGCTATAATAGCATTTATTACTGCTAGCATTTCTTATTGATTGATGTGAAGGTGCTTTTCTTTTTGGGACCATTTGCCCTGAATGCACCGATCTGTCATGTGCGTCCCCCAGGCGTAGTCCGAGGCGTCTGTTGTGATGACTTGATTTGCTTGAGGCTTGCTGAATGAAAGACCTGTGTTTGTTTGACATGCTTGAGCCCACCACAGAAATTCCTTTTGCAGACAAGGAATTAGTGGTATTATTGTTTCCAAACTGTGGCTGTGTTGAGACCATATGTTTTTCAGGTACCATTGTAGTTTCCTCATATGCAGCTTTGCACATGGGATTAGTAAGATGCAAGATGCCATGAATCCCAGAGCCTGCAGGATTTTCCTTGCAGTCAGCCTGGTGCAATTTGCTAGTGTTCTGAAGTATTGAATTAGTTGCCCCTGCTTCTCTGGCGTGAGGTAGGCCATCTGGGTGTTTGTGTCCAAATTGGCACCCAGGAAAATTATCTTCCGAGAGGGTATTAGCCTTGATTTCTTTTTGTTGACTGTGTATCCCAGAGAGTTCAATAACATTATTACATAAGCCAGATGTTTCAGAAGAATGTGCTTGCTGTCCGCTTGGATCAGGCAGTCGTCCAAATAGGGGTATATTTCTATCCCTTGAAGTCTGCAGTAGGCAATTACTGATGCCAGGCATTTCGTGAATACTCTGGGCGCAGTAGATAAGCCAAAGGGCAATGCAGAGAATTGATAATGGGTTGAACCTGCAAGAAATCTGAGGTATCTTCTGCAATTTTGTCTGATTGGGACATGCAGGTATGCCTCCTTGAGGTCCAATGTTACCAGCCAAGACTCCTTGCCCAGCATGGGAAGAAGTTGCTGTAGAGTGAGCATCTTGAATTTTGGTGCAGTAGAAACGTGTTTAGGATGGATAGATCCAAAATAGGTCTCCAATCTTTTCCCTTCCTTGGCACCAGAAATAGCCTGGAATAAAAACCTTGACCTTGTTCGTGCGTAGGTACCTCTTGAATAGCTTTCATGTTTATGAGATCTGTAATTTGCCTTTGTGCCTCTGCCCTTTGATTGTGTGGCAGGTTTGGCATGCCTCTCATTTTTGGAAGGGTGTGAAAATGGAATTTGTAGCCTCTGTTTATAATGTCCAGGATCCATTTGTCCTTTGTGACAATATGCCAATTTTTTGAAAATAATGCCAGCTTTCCTCTCAAGGGGGCTACCATTTGAGACCTGGTTGGCATGCAAAGGGGAAAGTCATTGGGTTTGCTTTCTGAAAGACTGCGAGTTGTCCTCACCTCCTCTTTGTGTAGGAGTTTGCCATTGTCTGCCTCTAAACGATCCTTGAGATTGTCCTCTGCCCCTCGGGCACCTGTATCTTCCTCTTTGGGGTCTGTCTGTGGCAGGAAAGGACCAGTTTTTGGAAGGCCAATTTCTACTAAAACGTGGGGGTTGAACCTGTAGAAATTCTTTCACAGTTTGCATTGATTTAGCCTTTTCCTCCATTTTCCTTAATACCTCCTCAGCATTAGCACCAAATAGTACATCCTTTTGAAGAGGGGCGTCTAGTAATTTAGCTTTGACATGATCAGGCAAGGTTTGTTCCTTGAGCCAGGCATGCCTACGTATGACTGATCCTGTAACAGCAGCTCTACATGAAGCCTCTAGAGCATCAAAACCACATTGTAAGGTATGCTTACCCACTTGTTCTGCACTATGCATCAAATCCTGCAACTCCTTCAAGTCTGGTTGTTCAGGTTGTGACATTTTACTTTTCAATTGTGATAACAAAAACTGTTGGTATTTTAGCATATGAAACTGACAGTTTAAGGCCCTCATGGATAAGGTAGCCGAGGTATATACCTTTTTTCCCCACCTTTCTAAGGATCTGGAATCTCTCTCAGAAGGCAATGGATTTTTAGCAATGGAGGCCTTAACTCCCTTGGGGCCCTGTGAGATGGTTTCTGGGTCAGCAGCATGGCTTTTGTATTGAAATTGGTGTGAGTCAGGGACCCTGTAGTACCTGTCAGGCTTAACTGGAACTGGAGGTAGAGAGTCCGGGTTAAGGCAGGCCTCCGAGTAAACATCATCTAGGATTGTCCAAGACAGGAGGTATAGCCAGAGGCCTGTGCTGAGGAAGCAAGAGAAATTCCCTGAGCCTTTTCTTGGAATCTGAATAACCCTGGCCTTCCCAGTGAAGTGTTGCCTTAAGGTATGTAAAGTTTCCCCAATGAGTAATCCTCAGGGGGGGATACAGAAGGAATGGAGTCCTCCGCATCAGAGTCTTCAAAAGGGGAGTAAGAATGTTCCTGATCATCAGAGTGCTCTGAAATAATAGAGCCCTGATCAGAGGAGGGGGAATCTTCCTCCACTCTAGGCCTTTTGTCCGGAGGGGGCTGAGAACCTCTGATGAGAGTAATTAAATCCTCAGCCATTCTAAGCATCTGTTTCTTAGGCATGGGGCCTGGAGATGGGCCCTGTGTAGCTGGTCTCTTAGAGTGCATGGTTGCTTTAGACTTTGGGAAAGCCTTGATGGAGAAAGAAGAGGAAGGTCTGAAGACACCTTGAGTGGAGGTGGACCTGTCCACATTCTGAGTTTCACTGCCAAGAGTGGCTTCGGTATCGGGTACAGGGGACACCGTCAAAGAAATGTCGTCAGTGGTCAGGGGCTGCGTAGGCGCCTTGCTGAGAACCGGACCACGTGTAGTCGGCTTTGGCGTGGTGTCGGTAGAGGCCGCGGACCTCGTGTGTCGGTCCTTGTCTTTGCGTTTTTTAGACAAAACCGGAGTCGGAGTATCCAACGACATAGTATAGTTAAATGCTTTCCCAAAATAATGCTGGGTGAACTCCGCCTGATGCTTAATAGTGCGTTTGTTAAATGTAGCACAAAAGCGACAGACCGAGACGTCGTGGTCTGGGCCTAAACAAGGTATACAGAGGGAATGGAAATCCTTATGTGGTATTTGCTTCCCACAAGAAATACAATTATTAACTCTGTCTGACATCGGTCTGAGGCAAGAAAAATTTCCCCAACGGGGTACTTAGCTTTTAAGAAGACTTCGGTTTCCAAATTTTCGTAATCTCAGGAGCTGGCTGACTGGCACTTGCGAACTGCTTCTGCTTCGGGCACCGCGCGGCAAGAAAGACTGAAGAAAATGGCGTCGGCTGGTTCCTTTATACCCCTGTCGCACTGATGTCAGGGAAAAAGCAACGACAACCGACGCCGGACCTAGACTTTGGAATTTGGCCGACCGAGGACCCGCCTGACGGCAGGAGAACCCATCTGTTATGACTGCAGCTGTATGCACGATGAACATGTAATGTTTGTCTGTGAACCACCTCACCACCCCTAGAATAAGTTTGGGTTTGAAGATTTTCAAAGCAAAAATCAAGGCAATCATTTTTTTACGATGACATGTTCCTTTGCCTGTGTAGGAGACAACACATCCCTGATCCTTCACGATTGTAGAGTCGCACCCCAGCCTGTGTCTGAAGCATCTGTGTATAACTCTAGGGAAGGGAGGGGTGGCTGTAGGGGGAGATTTTTGGTTACCTGGTCTCCACCAATCCAACTCCTTTTTTATGTAGGGTAGGAGTGGAATCATGAAATCCAGGGGGTGGGAGTGTTGCATCCAAAGAGTCTTTAGAAACCATTGAATTTTCCTCATGTGCAGTTTGGCCCGGGGGGGGGGGACATGGGGACAGTAGACGCCATGAACCCCAGGAGGTGTAGGATGCCCCTGACAATCATAGACTGGAGCGGTAAGATGGTCTGGAAGTAAGAGGCGAGGAACAGCACCTTTTCTGTGGGTAGGGACGCTAGCTTCTTGTTTGTTTGGAACCTGGAGCCCAGACAAATGTAGTCTTGTGAAGGGGTCAGAGAGGACTTCTACTAGTTTATAGTGAAGCCTAGACTCTCTAGAAGGGAAATGGTGAAGGAGAGAGACTCTTGAAGTAGGTCTTGTGATCAGGCTTGGATAAGAGGATAAAATAAAAATGAGGAAAAATCTGAATTCCCTGCACTCTGCAGAATGCTATGACAGGAGCCAAGCACTTTGTGAAAACCCTTGGTGACATAGAGAGACCAAAGAGCAAAGCACAGAACTGAAAATGAGAGAAAGCAACATAAAAACGTAGAAGTTTCCTGAAATGAGGGTGAATGGGGATGTGAAGATAAGAGTCTTTGATGTCCAATGACACCATGAAAGCTTGGGGAAGAATGAGAGGAGAGGAAAGAGAGAAGGCAAAATCAGCATACAAAAGGATGGGACTTTCAGAAAGGTGTTTAGGTGGGAAGAGCCAGAATGGGTCTCCAGGGGGATTTCCTTGCTTGGAACCAAAAACATCCTGGAGTAGAACCCTTTTCCTTGTTGAGCAGAAGGGACCTCTTGAACAGTTCCCGGAGGGAAGAGGGCCATTTGATCCTTTGGTGGTTGTGAGATGCCTCTGAAGGAGGGATAAGTTTTCCAAACCATGAAATATCCTCTGTGGATGATGGAGAGGACCTAATAGTCCAGGGTGATCTGATTCCAAGTCACAAGAGAGAAAAAAAAAAAGAGGAAGAGACAGGGGAGTGGCTGGCCCTGGAGGTGGGTAGTCACAGGCTACCAGGCTTAGACTGGGACCAAAAGTGGGTGTTTCCTAACCGGAGTGGATGAGGTAGACTTAAAAGAAGGTTGCTTCCTAGGGCCTCTGTTGCTTTTAGGAGGCGAAGGCATGACAGGTTTCCTAATAAAGGCAGTCTTTGTTGGACAGTTCCTTTGGAACCTGGGAACAGGAGAAACCAGGATATGATTCAGGTCCTGCAGCTCCTTACCTTTCTCCTGTAAAGATTTGAATAGTTCTGCAGCTGAGCTACTAAATAAGGTTTTAGTATATCCAGAGGGGCATCCAAGAGTTTGGCCTTAAAGTCATCAGGCAAGGATTGTAACCTGAGCCAAGAATTTCTCCTTAAAACCGACCCAGAGACCGCTGCTCTAGCGGAAGCATCTGCAGCATCATAACTGCACTTGACAGAATGCCTCTTAACCTGTGCAGAGGAGTTAAGAATGGCAGTCAGTTTTGCCTTGGCAGGAGAATCGGGAAGCTCAGAAAGGAGTTGCCCTGCATCAGAGAGGAGACTCAGAGAATATTTGGTTGCGTGAGTCTGGTAATTAATTGCCCTGAAGGACAGGGTAGCAGAGGTGTACAAATGTTTCGCCAGTCTCTCCATAACCTTGCTCTCTATCAGAGGGCAGTAAGGAAGCAGAAGGCAACAACCTGAAGGCCTTATTAGTTGAGATAGAAATGGTAGCTGGGTCTGCAGACGGAGCTTTAAACAGGAACTTAACATCTTCAAGTACCTTGTAGAACCTGTCTGGGCACTTGGGAGCAAGGGGTTGAGAATCTGGACACTTGGAAACAGCAGCAAATGTATCCAGAAAGGCTGACAGAAATGGGGGAATAGCAGAGGGTGATGGAGAATCCCTCTGCAAGAGGTCATACCACTTCTTTTGAATATTTTAGACTTGGCTGCAGTCCCATTTGAAAAATTCTTTCATATTTTGGATAGTTTCTCCAAAGGAATTATCCTCCCCAGGGGAATCTGTACCATTAGACTCCTATTCTGGGGAGGCATACCCTAGGGGTGAAGCTATCTGGGTGGAATACGCCATTGACTCATCTTCAGAGGATTCCTCCGCATCCGAAGAGGAGTCTGCAGCTGTCCTCTTGAATGTGGTGGAGGGAGAAAAGGATTGCAAAGGGACAGAGGAAGGTAATGACTGTACGCATTGTAAAGGCTTTGGGAGAAAGCCTGTCAATCGGAGAGGGGGGGGGTGTGTTCTGGCTGAGCAGGAGCATTGTGCTTAGCCTTCACTCTTTTCTTTCTAGGAGTTTAAATGTGACATATTGTAGAAGGGCCTAATGTCAGCCTTCATTCGACATGTGTAAAGACATTCTCATGCACAGTGATTAGAGTGATGCCCCGAGGACCCTTGGAAATAACAAACCATGGTTTCCCCCCTTTTCGCCCAAGTCGGATGCCTGCACTTCCCTCTTGGACGTGCTGGTAGACTCCTTCAAGGCTTCCCCTGTAGTACCTGCTGAAGGGACATACACAGATTCTGGATCGGCCTTGGGAGTTACACCAGAGAGAGATGGCGTAGTTGGTAGATCAGACCAAGACTTCTTGGCCTTTTTAGCTTGTGGCTCATCTGAAGGACCCAACGTCACCTCCATCTCCCGTGCCAGGCACTTAAGACATTGGTTCTCTAAATACAACTTAAGCAAAGCTAGATGGCTCCTTAGAGTTTTGGGGATGAACGATTTACAAACATCACATGGGAGTATGGTCACAGTCTGTACTTAGACAAAACAAACAGAGGTCGTGGGCATCTGTGTGTGGAATCTGCCTTCCACACTGACACTTGCCCTTCCTAGCTGACATGAAATCACCCCACAAATAAGCAGCAGCAAAAAAAAGTACAGTTTTGTACCTACCATAAATGTAGATGTCCGCGTGTTCACCACGCTGCAGTCATCACATTTGGGTTATTCTGTCATCAGGCGGTCCCGCAGTCGGCCTGATTTCCAAAGTCATGGTCCGGCGTCGGTTGCTGTCACTTCTTCCCGGACGTCAGTGCGCCAGGGGTATAAAAGAGGCATCCAACACCATTTTCTTCAGTTTTTCTTGCCCCAGATGTCAGATGCCCCCCCCCCCCACCAATAGGAGGTCACTACATAGTACCAATAATAAAAATGAAGCACAAACAAAACCATACCTCCAGCTATAAGAAAATACACCACAAAGGTTGTATTAGATATAAAGGCATATAAAGATTTCAGTTAGATCAGAGGGGATGGAGAGAGGGTAACCTGGACTGCAGCAGGGTGAACATTCGAACATCTACATTTATGGTAGGTACAAAACTGTACTATGTTCATCGTGTTACCCTGCTGCAGTCATCACACTTGGGTTGAATCCCAAAGCTAAGGATGGGAGGTGGAATCAAACAGGGTTAGAAGAGGCTAGTAGGCCCTGCAGAACTGCAGTGGCGAAGCCAGCTCTAGTCTTAGAGTATAGTGGTAAGTGATAGTGTTTGGTGAAGGTGTGTACTGAACTCCAAGTTGCAGCTTCCAGAATATCCTTAGTTGGCACCCCCCTGAGGAAGGCTGTAAATGTAGCTGCTGCCCTGGTGGAGTGGGGCCTTATGCTAGCAGGAACTGGTTTTCCATTATGGGTGTAGCAAAAACGTATGCAATGTCTTATCTATTTTGAAATGGTCTGTTTTGAGATAGCCTTTCCTTGTGATGCTGTAGCAGAGGATACAAAGAGCTGGTCAGATTTTCTGAAAGCCTTAGTTTTATCCAAGTAGTAATGTAGGGTTCCAAAAA